>NW_022103906.1:1379428-1380534 GCF_000313985.2 Echinops telfairi
TTCCAGCTCTTCCCACGAGGTGAGGTGCTTCATGCAATCAACCAGGCTTTTCAGTGATGCATAGTACTCCATTGTATATATGTGCCAGAGTTTACTAATCCACTCATCTATCGATGGAAACTTAGGCTGTTTCCAAGTCTTAGCAATTGTAAATTGTGCCGCAATAAACATTGGAGCACAGATGACAGGTCGTGTTTTATTTGTTGCTTCCACTGGGTATATGCCCAATAGAGGGATGGCTGGCTCAGAAGGTAGCTCAATTTCCATTTTCTTTAGGTATCACCAGATTGCTTTCCACAGTGGCTGTACAAATCTACATGACCACCAGCAGTGGAGGAGGATACCTACTTCACCACAGCCCCTCAAACACCTGTTGTTCCCTGATTTGCTGATTTGGGCTAGCCTCAGGGGTGTTAGGTGTTATCTCATTGTTGTTTTGATTTGCATTTCTCTTATGGCTAATGATCTGGAACACTTTCTCATATGCTTATTGGCCATCACAATCTCCTCCCTAGTGAAGGCTCTTTTCAGTTCTTTTTCCCACTTCCTTAGGGGGTTAGCTGTTTTCCTCTTCTTGCAGGCCATGAGGGTATTGTAGATTTTGGTAATGAGCCCTTTGTCTGATGTGTCATTACCTAAAATCCTCTCCCAGTCTGTGGGTGGTCTTGTCACCCTCTTGGTGAAGTCTTTTGAGGTGCACAGGTGCTTTTTTCTCATTAAGTCCCATTTGTCGATTTCCAGTTCACCCGCATGTGTACCCATCCCTATTGCAGCGAGCCTATGAGTTCCCTGGGCCAGTGCTCTGAGGTTAGTCCCAATACTCTCTTTGATGGTTCTGGTGGTTTGAGGTTGAACTTCTAGGTCTGTAATCCACTTTGAGCTTATTCTTGTGCATGGGGTGAGGTAGGGAGGGGACAGGAGGACTGGTAGGTAGTGATCAAGGTCAAGGCAGCCGCGAGGAGCTACCGAAACCAGAATGAAGGCTTAACATGGTATTGGGACAGGAGGAAAGAGTAAAGAAATAGAGGAAAGAAGTAGGAGGCAAAGGGCATACATACAAGCCTAAATACAGACATGTACATATGTAAATATATTTAAGATTAAGG
>NW_022103906.1:1381610-1395102 GCF_000313985.2 Echinops telfairi
TAAGATATAATAATAATTTATAAATTATCAAGGGTGCATGGGGGAGAGGGGAAGAGGAAGGGAGGGGGAGGGGAAAAAAGGAAAATTAGCTGATTCCGGGAACCCAAGAGGAAAGCAAATTTTGGGAATAATGAGGGCAACAAATGTATAGATATGCTTTACACAATTGATCTATGTATTGTGATGAATTTTATGAGCCCCAATAAATTGATTTTTTTAAAATGTTGAAAAGTAAGGGGCGGTTACTATGAGGACTAAGGAACACCTTCCCAAGCCGTGGAATTCTTAGTTGCCGCTTATTTGTGTGAAAGTTAGACATTGAATAAGGAAGACCAAAGAAAAATCAATGCATTTGAATTATGGTCCTGGCAAAGAAAATTGAAAGTATCATGGACTGCAAAAAGAACAGACAAATCTGTCTTGGAAGCCAGAATTCCCGTCAGAAGCATAGCTGGCAAGACTTGGTATCACATGCTTTGGATATATTGTTAGGGGAGGCCAATCCTTGGGAAAAGACATCAGCCTTGATGAAATAAAGAGGAAGGCTCTCAATGAGAGGGACGGATACAGTGGCTGCAGCAGTGAGCTCAAAAATAAGAACAATTGTGAAAATGGCATTGGACCTGCAATGTTTCATTCTTCTGTACATAGAGTTGCTATCAGTCAGAGCGGACCCCATGGAACATAACAATTACAACAACTTTTTGAGTTTTTCATTCTGACAGGGTAGAATTGTGCCTGTGGGTATCTGAAATTGTTACTCTTTACAGGGTAGAAAGCCTCATCTTTCTCTCAAATATGTATTTACTGAAGATCGTATACATAAGGAAAGAACCATGCAATATGGTGTTAATAGAAATCTAGGAGGCTGACATGTGCCTAACCTTGCAGAAGGTTTCTGCTAAGACCAACCATAGCCAAATTCATATTGTCTTCATTTTTCTCTCTGTAAAAGGAGAAACTATATGAAAGGGTAACCCAAAAACCCAGATTAAAATATTCTATGCATTTAATTTTTTAAAAATAAAACAACCGTATCACCTTCAAAGTACTCTCCATTACTGTTAATACATTTGTAAAATCTACTATTCCATTATTGGAAACATTTTTCAAAGTAATCCATTTGAATTGCCGACAACACCTCCCTCATTTTAATTTTCACCTCTTCTCCCTCGTCAAATTGCTCTCCTTTCATGTCACCTCTGCATTCATGGAAACAAAAAGAAGTCTCACAGAGTGAGGTCAGGTGAGCAAAATGTGTGGGACAAGAGCGGCATGCTGTTTCTTGCCCAAAACTGGTGCATTGGGATAACTGTGTGAGCAGGTGCATTGTCATGTTGGCAAAACCAGTCCCCCATCTGCCACAAATCAGAACATTTTTTGTTGCACACTGCTACACAACTTTTTCAGAACCTCTAAATAGAAAGCTTGATTAACAATCTGACCTGGTGGAATGAGCTTCAAATGCACTACGAGTTGACATTTTTGTCCATTCAGGAAGTTGGCAGACATCCAAAGCAAGGTTTGTCATCAATTGACATTTCACCTTTTGTGGAAACAAGAAAACCACATGTACTTTTGAGTTTTGCTCATTATGCTGTCCTTGTAAGCTGTGTTCAATATTATAATAGTTTCTGCACATTCTTCCTGTGTAGTAAACAAAATTTCACAGCTGCACACTTTTCTCTGAAATCGGCCAACACAATTTGCAAAAAAATTCTCTCTGTGACCAGAGAGAACCTTCTTAGGCTATGCCACTGGGTGCACTAACTCAGAGAAAGTTGCTCTATCCTTGCCTAGTGGGAAAAATGCATACTACAAAAGGTCAACCCAGTGGAGCTTTATTCCAGTGTTTTTTGGGTACCCCTTCTTACAGCAATATATGTGCAATATAATATAAAATACATATATATCAAAAATTTAGTTATGAAAATAGCAATACTCGTATTTTTTTATTTTATATCTATATGTTTATCAAAGATCCTCAAAAGAGCATGTATACTTTGATAATTAGAAAAAAAATTACTTTTAAAAGACATTAACCCATTTCCATTGAGAATCTTTATAGGAGCAGACAACTTCATCTTTATCCCACTGAGAGGCTGGTGGGTTTGAAATACCAACCTTATGTTTAGTAGCCCAACACCTTTACTCACAGTGTTCCATGACATTAAAGAAGTCAAGAGCTGGCAATGTGAGAGCTGAGAGGGACTTTGTTATTAGCCAGTGTAACCACATTTCTTTTCCAGCAAATGGGACAACTAGGGGAGTATGTTAGGTAATGCCACTGGAGTTGTAGATACTTTGTGTCAACTGTGTAAGAAACTATGTCTTTCAATTTCTGATCCTCTCTTTCTTATTCTGGCTATTGCAAGAAGATTGGTATATAAAACAAAATATAGGATTTCAATTTTCTAGTAAATTATAAATACTAACTTGGTTTTGCTGTTAACTGTTTTAGTTATCTGATATTCTTATAACAGAAATGCCATAAATGGGTGATTTTGATAAACAGAAACTTATTCTCTCACAGTTTAGGGGATAGAATCCTGAATTCAAGGTGCCAAGTCTAGAGAGAGTCTTTATCTCTCTGGAGGAAGATCTTTGTCTTCTTTCAACAAGTGTGGGCTTGACATTCCTTAGAAGTCTTCATGTGTCTTGTTGTTTATCTTACTCAGAGCCTAGAAGCTTATCAGAGGAAGGACCCTGGGTCTGAATAATATACTTCTTTCATGGTGGCAGTCGATCCCTCTCAATTATTTAATCTTTTCAATATCTCAAATGAGAATGACTCAAAATACAACCTAATCCTAATCCTGTCTCATTAACATCATAGAGTTAGGATTTAAAAAGGATAATTAATTTTACCAGATCACAAAATAGAAGTAACTATAGAATACTGAAAATTATCTAGCAGCACAGTTGATGCTTACTTGGAGGGTGGGGGTGTTGCAATGTAGTCTGTTGCAGTTGCTGTGGGATGGATTACAACTCATGGCCACCTCACAGGTTCAGGGGGTGAGTACTTTGCAGGGTCTGCAAGGCTGTGACCTTTCAGAAATGAGTCAGTACACCCATATTCCAAGGTGCCTCTGGGTAGGTTCAAAATACTAGCCTTTTACTTAATAGTTGAGCATAGAACCATTTATGTCACCTGTAGATCTCTAACAATCAGTCCACTTTTAGGATTTTCATTGCACTCCTATAATCAATGCAATCATCTAATATTTTATATCTGGCATGTTCCAATTTACATCCTGAAATACATAAACACTCTTGGACATGACAGAGCTGGGTTAAGCATTAGATGAATTCCTCAGCACATTAATCAAAGAAGAGAAACGGGACCTGCCCCAGCCCAGCTCAGTCACAATTCTGGTTAGAATTGTGTGATCTGGCTTTACTCTCGAGGGAAAGTTACACTACAGATGGATCTTTCTCTCTGAGCTACCACTCTTCTCTCTCACTGTCCAGACAGTACCCAGCTGGAAAATGCTCTTTTCTCAGCTAATATCCAGATTTCTGTGGAGACAAAACACAAGGATGCCTTCCTCATACAACCAAGTTACCTGACTTAGTCCCGTGGGGTAGGGCTCCTCGCTGCCACCCAGCAGACTCAGGCGCAGAGTTAGAACAACCCATCAAAGACTCACAAAGGATAGGGAGTCCCAAATCATCAGCTCTTTCAGCTATCTGGGCACATATCAAAGCTTCCACAGATCGATTTAACCTACCTTTCAATTTGCCATTATAGTTAGGTCTATGGAAAGGCAAGAAGAATTGACTATCTCATCGTGTATCCAGGTCAAGCACCTGATTCCAAGAGTCTCTCTGGTACTCAATTGTGTTAGACAGGGTTCTCTAGAAAGACAAAATCAGACTGCTAATAAGTATAAATATATATATATATATATATATATATATATATATAGATAGATAGATAGATAGATAGATAGCTATATAACACAAGAAATAAACAGTTAAGTTATAAAACAGTACAAATGGCTCAGTATAATTCAAACATGTTAGAGAGTTGTGAGACACTTGCAGTCCTTCAAGTCTTGAGGGCTGCCAGGTATTCCTCTGTAGAGAGATTCAGATTCTCTGGGCACCAGCAGTCAACCAGCAAGGCAGGTCATCAGCAGTCAGCCAGGTCACCAACAGTCAGTTCCCAGCTCAAGAGATGTAAATTCCAATTGTGTGGCGAAGCAGGTCTTAAAGGGACCCCAAATTACAGTGACACAGTCCAGGGGTTAGGTGTCCCACAGGTCGTGTAGCTTGCAAATTGAGGCACAGAACAAGCAAGGCAGTTGCACACTGGGCCGATGATCAAAGAGTGAGAGACAAGTAAGGCGAGGCTCGTTGAGCCATTTATCTCTCTGTCCTTCAACTAATCCCAGATGTGTTTATCGGCCAGGCTGGCACAATAAACTAACTATCCCATCAATGATGATCCTGACACACTCAACATACTTTCACCGGGGCATCTTACAGAGGATGCTTGTAGGAAATAATTATACATGTGAACTCTCTTGGAGTTATTTTATCCATGCTACTACAATTGCTTCCATGAAACTTTCTCCTCACAGCATATAATTAATCATACCTATGAGAAGATAATTTATTCCCTATAACTCATGGCAAAAGATCATGGGACAAAGACCTTTGAAAATAATTTTTTTGGTGTTTTGCTTTGGATAATATTATTCAATAAAGACAATGTTAAAAACATAGTAAGGAATACAAATAATACGAAAGTGCCTTCGCCCATTTTCACCCAACTGTCAGCCAAAAGGCTAGCAATCGAAAGCCATCTACTAGTGGTTTGGAAGACCAACCTGCTTCCAAGACCTTCATCCAAACTATTGCCACTCCTATAGGTGTTATACACTGAACACACAAGAGTGCCAAAAGTTGTAACTGAATTTAAGCAACTAACCACAACAAGGCAAAGAGAGCAAACTTTATTTATATAATATGAACAAATAATATAATTATAGTGAAAATGGCATTGAGATTTGATTATATATATGAAATTGAGAATAGTTATATTAATAAAAAACAACTCCAAAGACATTGCCATAGTGTCAATTCTGACTTACAGCAATCTTACATAAATACAATTTAAAAATAGCATCCTTTTAAAAATCATTTGCTTGGGGGCTCATACAGCTTTTACCACCATCCATACATCCATCCGTTGTGTCAAGCACATTTGTACATATGTTGCCATCATCATTTTCAAAATATTTTCTTTCTATTTGAGCCCTTGGTATCAGCTCTTCATTTTTCCCCTCCCTCCCCCACATTCCCTCCCTCACGAACCCTTGATAATTTATAAATTTTTTTTCATGTCTTACACTCACTGATGCCTCCCTTCACCCACTTTTCTGTTGTCTGTCCGCCTGGGAGGGGATTAAATGTAGATCATTCTGCTTACCCTTTCTCCTCCCACCTTCCTCTTACACTCCTGGTATTGTTGCTCTCATTAAAAAATAGTATTCCTACCCCACAAAAGTATCCGATATTATTTTCATTCCACAAACCTAACATATTTTCTTGTATTCCACAAAATATCAATATCAATCTTATATGTTGGATTACAGTATGTAATAAGAAGTCAACTTTGAATTAATTTAACAGGGGAAAATTTAATTATATTCAGTTTTATAGAAGAATAGAAGAACAGAGCTCCACACCATTGTTTTTCCAAACTTGATTCTAATCTTTTCACAATGGTGTTTATATTTATGGTCATATGTCTCAAGGTATTTGTAGAGTTCTGATCTGTTGACATTATCTTATTTCCAGAGATTAACTTTATCCATAATACAAGATACGGTGATCTTAAAACAAACAAACAACAACAACAAAACACTGAAGTAATTTTTGAGATACAGACTTCCTAATTTCATTTAAATGAATTAATATAAGAGATGAAAACAATCAAATTAATGCATCTAATATTTTTTTTCCTTTAGCAAAAATGTGTAGGTTTTAAAAATACATATTTGTGGTTAATTTCATGGTAATATTGAATGCATGGGGAGTTTATTCAGTCAATGCAGCTTTTGGGGAGGAGGGTTGGTTTTGCGTTTTAAGATGGGCAATACAGTAAATACAACCATGACACTTTTTATGTTCTGTTATTGATTTAGGAAAATCACTTCAGTCTACTCTGTCTTTGGAGGAATATACCAAACTGAAAGAGAATGTATTTTACTTTATGCTCATAATCTATATCCCTCTGTAGTAGACCACACAATTCATGAGGATTGGGAGGTTTATCTCCTTTGCTGACTGCTAAATCCCAGAATTTAAAGCAATGCACAGAACATGGCAGCTGCTTATCGGAGTGAAGAACCGTGGTTTCTATCCTCAGTAGATTCTAGACCTGGTCAGAGGGCCCAGGTGTAGGCATCGGTACAAACGTGATTAGGGGGAAAAAGAGAGGGGGTGGTATTTAAAATCCCCTTTATACTCTGAAGAGATTAAATTCTTATAACAACAAATGTTGTTATCAAATGGGCTTATGGGTCAAGAATGCAAGCCTGGTGTGAAGGAGGTGCTGGAAAAGAGTGATTTGCATTGCCTGCGAGAGACTGAGGGAAGACCCTGGAGGAGGGGAGGCTGGTACCGCTGATCTGAGGTGAAAGGATCAGTGTGGGTGTTGTCGGAGAGACTTGTCGAAAATGAGAAATATGTGTTTGGGATTTTAAATGAGTCTTGAGCTCTGTGGTAAACTGTGGAAACTCCCCCGCCTCTTCAGGGACTGGTGAAATTAGCCTTGTATCAAATGTTTTACAGATTTTGTCTTTCTGTAAAAATGAAACACTTTGAGTCACTCTTTTGTGTCAGCATCACATGCAAACAGAATGGGCCTGTGAGGGGTGGTGGTGTGTGCGGGCGTGATCACACATATATTGCACAAATATTTAGTGTAGAGTTTGGACTATAACAGTAAACAAAATATCGTCAGTTCTACCTGGAAGAAATGACAAAGTTCATTAGCAGCTTCTGAGACCCAGGGCGGCCATAAGCATTTTCAGAGTGAGCTCCTGGAAAGGAATTAAGGTATTGTGCAGCTGAAACTCTGCAGCATTGTGTGGATGGGGTCGTTGATGCAAGAGAGAGTAAGTAATTCATCCAATCGAACCCAATCCACCTTGGAGGCTACCCAGAGTAATATTGACATAGGATCGTCTGCCTCACAGGCCACTCCCACACTGCACTGCTAAAATCCACTAACTACACAAAGAACCCTCTCTTCATGATATCGATGTCTTACATAGTTTTTCAGAAGATGAAGAATAAATGTATCAAGCACAGACTTAAAGTGCCAAAAGAGGTATCAGAAGGTTTTCTACCTCTGCTCCTTCATTTGCAGGAAGAGATTCTCAGTGGGGCTAACACATTCACCCAAGGCCACTGTGAAGGAGGAGGCAGTCCTAACTGTCATATGTGAAGTATCTGTCCTATCTGCAGATGTTATTGCAAGGGTCTCTTCTCACCCTACAAAATTTAAAAAATGGAAGGAGAATATTAGAATAGAGAGTAAAAAGTTATAAGTTTCCTCCACAAAAGGCTGAATTCCTAGAGCCTGAAGAAGGTAATGATCCAGTGTCCCAACTACTATCCGACTTCCCCCTCGGTCAGTCCTGTTCACACTTACCATAGCAACAACGGGAACTGGCTATATTCTCTGAAGAGTTCTCCATGCTTCATTTGTGTGTGTGCATATTTCCTCCTTTTAGAAGGTCTTCTAGATGATCTCCAAAAATCTGCTTAACAACTCCCAGTCTGTTATGAAACTAAAACTGAATAGCTAGCAAGTGTGGATTGGGGTCTGGGAGCTGAGTCTTCTGATACTTGTGAACTTTTCCACTCCCCCAAGGCTATGCACATTGCTCGTCTTCAGCTGTCTGCCAGCAAACAGAAAGAAGAACATTGACTGGCTACTAACTGTCGTCAATCAGCCTACAACCACCAACGTTTTGAAACCAGGACAAAGGCATATTTAGGCAGGAGATTTTGGTCATTACCTATGATGTACCAGTGTGCTAAATAAGACACTAGAAGTTTGACAGGTTTGGATTTTTATTTGACCTTGTTGAAAAATAATAAAAATGCAGCTCTCACGTTAGGTGCCATTGACATTAGCCATGACCCTGACAGTTGGAGAAAACGTTGAACCTTTGTGAGGTAGTGTTCTCAAGCGCGGAACTTGGATAAATAGTGTCTTTTTGTATAATGGTAGACCCATTACTTAAGTGGGACGTTTCTTCTTTGTCGGCAAGTGAATGAGACTGCTGTCTGGATGTGCTCTCCAGAGCTGTGCGTGCTTGGCTTTCAGGAACAATGTGCTCCTGACCGTCATTGGTGATGGCACCAGGATGCAGCACCCGCACTTCTCTGCCCCAGGTCAAGCGTGTTAGTCATCTATCTGAGTCGATGCCAGACATGCCTTTCTTCAGAATTTTCAGATGTAAAGACCTGTTCAAACATCATGAGGGAAATTAGTTTAAGGGCCATTAAAATGTGTTTATCTTCAAAGAATGACCTCAGCTTCCATAGGCAGTGTTTCTTGTCATACATTCCTGTTGAAAACCCTGATGAAATGGGCCTTTCAAAGAGTTACTGAATGGCTGCAGATGTTTTCTTCTACCCCCTTGATTTTGATCAATTCATAAAGTGAATTCACTTTGAAAGCCCCTTTCAATCTAGTCTTATCTTCCGAGCTGATATTTAATAATGACCACCTGTATGCCTGGTTCAATTCGCTCTGGTGGTTCTGCGTTGGGCTGCGATTGGCATGGTTAGCAGTTCCAAACCACCATCAGCTCTGTGAGAGAAAGAGTGGGCAGTCTCAGAAACTCACAGGGAGTCGGGATGAGTCAGCATTGACCCGATGGCAGGGAGTTCTGGTTTATGCCTGGTGCTAGAAAGCGAGTACTGTACTTTGTGTTTATTAACAGTCCCGCAATACAAATAACAGCTCTGTGAGGAAGACATATGCTGCTTCCTTTCGTTACTCTTCAAGGGAGGTCAATTAAAGGAAATTCAGTAACTAGCCCAAAGTCAAACATTATCCAGAGCCAGAACCATGATTCAGACCCGGGTCTAAATAGCTTATGAATTTAGAAAGGTAGTAGTTAAAACATTATAAATTCTGAGTCTTCATAGTCATTTATTTTCTCCCTAGCAAAAATCTTATTTCTGACCCTAAATTTCAATCAATTATAGAGAAGCAATCAGAAAACGAGAGCTGACATGTCTGATAACAGAGATGATCTAAAAAGACACCAACTAACTACTTCGACAACCATGCAGCTCTGTTATGAGCCTGAAACGGAATAGCTAGGTGTCAGATTGGGTCTTCGTATATTTGTGAGCTTTTCAACCAACTCATGCAACTACGCTACTTAAGACAATGTGACCATTTTCAGTGGATGAGTGAGAAAAGGTGGAGTCTGAAGTAAGTCATGGACATACCGATACCTTTGTTCAGGAGCAGTCAGGTCCAAAGGTATCAGAGCATATAGTCTTGGATATGAGAGATGTAAAGAATTGCAGTAAGTACCAAGACAGGGAGAAATCGAGATTGCTCTGAGAAATAGCAGAGGGACATTTCTCCTCAAATGAAGAGACCAGAGAGATATCCCTGGCAATGTGCCACGTGAGTTTTCCTTAACAGTTTAAAAAAAATCACTATAAAATAGAATGTCTTTAGAAGCAGAATAAAAAATATGAGCAATGTCAGAAGTGTCTGAGAGAAAGTAACACATTTGGGGAGCTTCTATCCAACCATCAGTGCTAGAAGCAAAGGGCGAGCAGCACTAGATGAAACTTGATACATAGATAGAGATACCATTGTGAAAGCCAGTATTGATCATGATAAAAATGTTGAATCCTATCCCACAGCACTGTAAAGCAGAGTGATAAGATGTTAATCATCTTTTAGAAGAGGATTTGGCAACCTCTTTGTAAAGGCCCACATGAGCTGCTCCTGGAGGCAGACACAGACTCCCCACTAGCAGGAAGCTGAAGGGCCAGTAGCAGGGAGAGAAATTCGGAGTGCCTCTCTTCCAAAAAGTCCATAGTCCTCAAGAAAGCATCAGCAGGCTACCACATGATTGTCAGTTCAGACTGTACCCCTACTCTTTCACCCAGGCTCAAATGGACAAAATCGAGCTGCCGCAATGTCCAAAGATGAATTTCTGTTTTCCTCACTTTTAAGGCACGTTCTGCTTATACTTCTTCCAAGATAGATTGTTCATTCTTGTACCAGCCCATGGTAATTTCAACATTCTTTGCCAACACCATAATTCAAATGCATAATTTTGAAATAAAGTATACAAGAAGAAAATAAGTGAAGTGCTACTTTGGCCACAAGGCATCTCGAATTCATGATTGAAGAGATTGGGCTCTATCTATCTATTATCTATCTATATGTAAGAAATGTGGAAGTGGCTGTGATCACCAGAAATAATATGTTGCAATACAAGATAAATAGGTCCAAAATGATATCTCGAAGCTAGAGACATTTTTGGAATATGTAGATGTGTACAAGCTAATGAAAGAGGCCAAATAAGACACAAGCCAGAGAGAAAAGAGTGGTTTATTATAAAATGAAAACCAAGATCAAATGATGCTGCAAGCAAAGGGATAATTAGGAATCAGGACACACCCAGCTCATGAGCCTGTCTTCTGTTTACAGCACTGTTCTCTCTCACAAGAGCCAAGGTCGGGCTATTAATTGTTACAGGCAGAAGGCAACCACTGCTTCTAATTATCTGGAAAGGATCATCAATTGTATTGAAATGACAACACTAGCTAAACTATTTCCAGCTGCGTTGCTTGCTTGTTCCCATCCCAAAGATGACCTGACCTAGCGTTGGGCCCAGGAATCTCTTAGATAAATTCTTAATGGTAGTGGTCAATTTAAAAACTATTAATAATCTCTTTCACTTATTAGATAATATTAAGAATGTGATTTGGGGGATTGATATATTCAGATTTAGGAATACTTTCTCATCACAAATTGAAAAGAGACACATCAAATCACAAAATGAAATAACATAATTACATAACTGCCAAATTAAACCACAGCATAAGTGCCTAGGTACAATATTATGTAACTATTCAATTACTTCATTACATAATTATCAAACCATGGGAATCATGGTCCAACACTATCTGGAGGAGAGCCCAAGCAATATCCTTTAAAATGTTAGGCTCGTGGCAGGAAGTCTCCTTGCCAATTTATAAGTATGATTCTGGTAGATGAACCAAGCAGAGAGGAGAACGGGGAAAGGTAAGGAGGAGCCAGGTGACAAAGTGTTTCTATTCGGAGATTATTTTCTGCAGAAGAGCAAAAAGAGCCAGGTATAATCAGATGATTTTCACTTGTTGTCAAATGTTATCTTTTGTATGTGAAGTTCATTTGAAAGAAGACAAAATTATCTAGAGAATAGACTTTTTTGTTTTCAAGATGTAGCCAACCTAAAATATGTTTCTATTAGGACATGGGTCAAAGTTTGTTAACTTATCACTTTTTATTGTTGCTTTTTCTCTTCTCCATATTTGTTGATATCATTTGACCTTTAAAAAACCCTTAAGTAAAGAGATATGTAAAATCACTTATGAGATAAAGTTGATTTTGAGCAATAAAATGTAGTATTATACTTTTAGAAAAATTTTCATAAATCCAGGTGAAAAACCAGGATACATTTGAGTGCACTTGCCCATTGTAAATATGCGCAAGAGGAAGCAGAAGGCTCACAGGCTGCATCGGACTGACACCCAGCCCTAGAGAAAACCCTGTGCTCCCAGTGATAAAGCAAGGTCCACAGGACTCCAGCTTCCCACGCACCTTTCTCACAGGCAGTCTACTATTTACAGTCCTGCCATCTTTCCCAACAACCGAGGTCGAGTTTTCATTGTTACACAAGGCAGGTGAGATAGTTTATTGTGCCAGCCTGGCTGATAAACACAAGTGGGATTAACTGAAGGGCAGAGAGATAAATGGCTTGGTGAGCCTTGCCTTTCTTGTCTCTCGCTCTGTGATCATAGGACCAGTGTGCAGCTGCCTTGCTTGTTCTGTGCCTCAATGTAAAGGCTACACTACCTGTGGGACGCCTAGCCTGTGGACTGTGTTGCTGTAAGTTGATGTCCCTTTAAGACATCTCTGGAGTTGGGGACTGGCGGTTGGTGACCTGCCTTGTGATTGGCTGCTGTGCTGACATAGCCCAGCTCTCTCTACAAATAGAGGAAGATCTGGCAGCAGACTAGACTTGAAGGACTGCTAGTCTCTCAACTTTCTCTCAGGGACGTGAGTTGCACTGAGCCATTTGTAGTGCTTTATAATTTAACTGTTTATTTCTTGTATTATATATTTATCTGTATATGATTTAACAGTTCATTTCTTGTTATATATCTAATTATCTTTATGAATAAATATATTAAATTATCAGCAATTTGGTTTTATCTCTCTAGGGAACCCTGTGTAACACATTTTGGTACCAGGAGTGCTTCTAGAGAAATAAAATAATAAATATGGGCTTCTTAAATTGGCTCTCCAGCCTGATTAGTCTTAATACTAGTGATGCTACTTCAACATCCCAAAGCATGGATAATTTTGCTACTCCTCCTAATCCATGGTGTGAGATAGCAAAAATAATACCTAAAGTAGCACCACCAATAGATGAGGTGCTGGGTAAAGGAGAGGCTCTGAATGATCGTGTGTTTGATATTTTCCAGGAGTTTTGTAAGGATGGCAAGTATAGGGAAGCTGGTTGGCTGGTCCTTCTTACAATGGACAGTGTGATTAAGGAGAGGGATGATCTCAGAGCCTCAAAAGCTCGCCTTAAGTGCAGACTAATGGATTTAAAATCTTCCATCTGTGCTACAAAGGAGAGCCTTCTCTCCGCTAGTAAAAGAGCTGACATTGCTGAGAATCAGGTCCAGAGTCTCATTATACGAGTGGCTGAATTACAACAGCAGCTGAATTGCAGATCTAGAGCAGTGTCTGAAACCAAAATAAGGGCATTGATTGGGAAAAGTTGGGACCCTGAAACATGGGATGGGAACTTATGGGCTGGTGATCCAGAAGAGGAGGATATTGAGCCCTTAGAAACAATTGACCCACCCCAGTCTATAGATATCCCCTCTCAGCTGAAAGTATTAATTCACAATCCACACCTGAGCAGATTAGCCAAACTATGCAAGTTGATATGCCAGGTGGGGCTACATAAGTAGCATTGACTAAGGGAGATGCCTTACAAAATATTGCTGAGAGCACCCAGGAAACACCCTCACCACCCATTATTTCCACTAGACCTGTCACTAAAATTAAGTCTCAGAAAGCTCCTCAAGGTAAGGTTGAGCTGATTACCCAAGAAGAAGCGCACTATACTCATAAGGATCTTCTCGAGTTTTCATATACATACAAGCAGAAGCCTGGGGAATATCCCTGGGAATGGTTACTAAGGGT
>NW_022103906.1:1397136-1398800 GCF_000313985.2 Echinops telfairi
AAAGCCTCCAATTTTGAGTGGGGCCCAGAACAAGAAAAGGCTCTGCAACAGGTTCAGTCTGCTGTGCAAGCTGCTTTGCCACTGGGACCATATGATCCAGATGACCCTATGGTGCTAGAAGTGTCATTTGTAGATAAAGATGCAGTGTGGAGTCTTTGGCAGACCCCTATTGGTGAATCACAGCGTAGACCACTGGGATTTTGGAGTAAAGTCTTGCCATCCTCTGCAGACAACTACTCTCCCTTTGAAAAACAGCTGTTATCCTGTTACTGGGCCTTGGTGGAGAATGAAAGCCTCACCATGGGCCACCAAGTCACCATGAGGCCTGAACTACCTAGCATGAACTGGGCATTGTCTGATCCACGGAATCATAAAGTTGGACGGGCGCAGCAACATTCCATTGTTAAATGAAAGTGGTATACATGAGATCGGGCCAAAGCAGGACCTGAAGGGACAAGTATGCTACATGAAGAAGTGGCCCAAATGCCCACAGTCTCCACTCCTGTCACATTACCTCCTTTCTCCCAGTCTGAACCAATGGCCTCCTGGGGGGTTCCTTACCATACTTTAACTGAAGACCAAAAAAGTCATGCTTGGTTTACAGATGGCTCTGCACGATATGCAGGTGCCACTTGTAAGTGGACAGCAGCAGCATTACAGCCCCTTTCTGGGATTTCCCTAAAGGACAGTGGTGAAAGGAAATCTTCCCAGTGGGCAGAACTTCGAGCGGTACACCTGGCCATTCTGTTTGCATATAAGGAAAAATGACTAGATGTGAGACTGTGTACTGATTCATGGGCTGTAGCTAATGGCTTGGCTGGATTGTCAGGCAATTAGAAGGACCATGATTGGAAAATTGGTGACAAGGAGGTGTGGGGAAGAGGTGAATAGGCCAAGAAAGTAAAGGTAATTGTATCTCACGTGAACGCTCACCAAAGGATTACCTCTGAGGAGAAGGACTTTAATAATCAAGTGGATAAGATGACATGCCCTGTGGAGACTGGTCCTCCTCTTTCCTCTGCCACTCCTGTCATCACCCAATGGGCACATGAACAAAGTGGACATGGTGGCAGGGATGGAGGTTATACCTGGGCACAGCAACATGAACTTCCACTCACCAAGGATGACTTGGCCACTGCCACTGCTGAGTGCCCCATTTTCCAGCAGCAGAAACCAATACTAAGTCCAAGATATTGGACCATTCCTTGGGGAGATCAACCAGCGACTTGGTGGCAGGTTGATTACATAGGACCACTTCCATCATGGAGGGGACAGCGTTTTGTTCTTACTGGAATAGAAACCTACTCTGGATATGGATTTGCCTTCCCTGCACGTGATGCTTCTACCAAAACTACTATTTGTGGACTTACAGAATGCTTCATCCACCAGCATGGCATCCCACATAGCATTGCTTCAGATCAAGGAACTCACTTCACAGCAAATGCAGTGTGGCAATGGGCCCATTTCTATGGAATCCAGTGGTCATAAGATGTTCCTCATCATCCTGAAGCTGCTGCCTTGATAGAGCGATGGAATGGGCTCCTAAAGACACAATTACGGCACCAACTAGGTGGCAACAACTTGCGGGCCTAGGGCAATGTTCTCCAGGAAGCTGTATATGTTCTAAACCAGCGGCCAATATATGGTGCTGTGTCTTCAATAGC
>NW_022103906.1:1399901-1408313 GCF_000313985.2 Echinops telfairi
AGACTTGAAGGACTGCTAGTCTCTCAACTTTCTCTCATAGATGTGAGTTGCACTAAGCCATTTGTAGTGTTTTCTAATTTAACTGTTTATTTCTTGTATTATATATTTATCTGTTTATGATTTAACAGTTCATTTCTTGTTACATATCTAATTATCTTTATGAATAAATATATTAAATTATCAGCAATTTGGTTTTATCTCTCTAGAGAACCCTAACACAGCAGGCAAGTGCTGCTTCCAGTTATCTGGAAGGGCTCATCATTTGTATTGCAACGACTCCACTGGCTAAACTATTTTGACCTGATTTCTTTGCTAGTTCTGATCCCCCAAATTAGTTATTCTGACATTGGGCCCAGTAATCTATTTGATAAATTCCTAATACTTTTAATAATCTCCTTTTCTAAATAACTTCAGAAATGTGATTTGGAGAGTGGAGATGTTCAATTTTAGGAGTCAGTTATGTGGCAGTACATATATTGCTATCATTGATTTATGTCAGTGACAAAAAGCGGAGGATGGTTAAGAACTTACTTTCCCACTTAATTTTGACAGTTTTACCCCACTAATGAGGACTCATACAAGAAAAAGTTGGGCAGTTCCTCCTGAGAACACTAATGGTTGGTAAATGCAAGGAGACCGCGGGGAGAACGCAGCTTGAAGACAATTTCCTAGCGTTCCCACTCCATTCACTTTCTAACTTAACTCCACCTTCCAAGATGCACTAATAAAGATTCTAAAGCAAAAATGGAAACCAGGGAAACCTAATCTTTCCTTCACCTAGGAGTTCTATAATATCTTAGAGGTGGGTTTTTATCTAGTAGAGTTGTGACTACCCCAGATTTCTATCTTCTTCCTCACCAAATTTCAGAAGTGTGAGAGGGCATCTGGCCCATCACATTTACATAATAACTACTCACCAGCCATTCTGGAAAAGTTGATTTTCCGGGTTTAAATAAAGAGAATTTGAATTTACTCAATTTTAATTCAATAAAATTTGAATGTAATTTATGGTACACAATTTAATTAATTACTGAAAATTTACATTGTGTGAAATCCTAATTGTGCTTAGGTTAGGGTCAGCCAATACTAGCTCCATCTTTCTTAACTTTGACATCCTTGACATCTTCGAATAGATGAGTCTTCTTGGTAGTGACTGTTGTGTGCATTGAAGGAGGATTAGCAGCATCCTTGTTCTCCATGCACCAGATGTTAGTAGCATCTTCCATTTGTGATACCCGAACATGTCGCCAGACATTCCAAACATCCCCTGGGATGGCAAAATCACACCTGTTGAGAACTACCGATTCAGACTTTTGGGGCTATGTTCCTAATTGACACTGCTTTGAATTGTAGAACACGTGGAATTATTACATAGGAATCATTTAACTTTTATAATATGATTTTTTTATAGTTCCCTGAAAATATATATGAGAAATAAAAAAAGGGAAGCAAGAATCTGGTTATATATTATGATATTAATTAAAAAATATATCTATGTATAGAAAAGAGAATACTGGCAGCACCGTGGGTTAAGCATTGGACTGCTAACCTCAAGGTCTATGGCTCAACCCCACCATCCTCTCCTTGGAAGAAAGTTGAGGCTATCTACTCCCATAAAAATGTACAGTCTCAGAAACCCTATGGAGCAGTTAACTCTGTGCTACAGGGTTGCTCTGAGTCAGAATCTCTCCATGTCAGTGAATACGTATGCATGTATGCAAGCATAGGAAAAAGACAAGAATAAAACGTAAAAAATGTTTTGGTAGCATGAGTGCTTCTCTTCCATCTTTTATAGTTTCTCCAGTATGTGTGTACCACTTACATAATTCTTTTTAAAGTATTATTTTCAAATGTGAAGAGGACTTTTGTTTCGCAAGCATTTAAACTTAAAGATCAGCATGAATATTTAAGCTTCTTAAGTCAATAGGGCCTTCACCATTGTATCCCCAGAGTATGGGAAGGTATTGACACATATCAGAAATTTTGTGAATATCTGCTGGTGGATGGCTGAAAAGCAGGCAGGCAGATAAGGGTGCAAATAGTGGGTGTTGAAGCAATAAAAGGATTTCTTTTTTTTTTTAGTCTTTTCTTAAAAAAAATACATACAACTCTTATCACAATCCATACTTACATCAACTGTGTAAAGTGCATTTGTACATTCATTGCCCTCATCATTCCCAAAACATTTCCTCTCCACTTAAGCCCCCAGCATTAGGTCCTCATTTTCCCCCTCCCTCCCCGTTCCCCCCTTCCTCATGAGCCCTTGATAATTTATAAATTATTATTTTGTCATATCTTGCCCTGTCTGACGTCTCCCTTCACCCACTTTTCTGTTGTCCATCCCCCAGGGAGAAGGCCACATACAGTTCGTTGTAGTCGGTTCTCTCTTTCCAGCCCACTCTCCCTCTACCCTCCCAGTATCGCCACTCACTCCACTGGTCCTGAAGGGGTCATCCGCCCTGGATTCCCTGCTATTTCCAGTTCCTATCTGTACCAGTGTACATCCTCTGGTCTAGCCAGACTTGCACGGTAGAATTCGTATCATGATAGTGGGGGTGGGGAGGAAGCATTTAGGAGCTAGAGAAAAGTTGTAGTTTTCATTGTTGCTACATCGCACCCTGACTGGCTCGTCTCCTCCCCGAGACCCCTCTGCATGGGGATCTCCAGTGGCCTGCTAATGGGCTTTGGCTCTCCACTCCACACTCCCCCCATCATTCACTATGGTAAGATTTTTTGTTCTGATGATGCCTTATACCTGATCCCTTCATCATCTCGTGATCGCATAGGCTGGTGTGCTTCCTCCATGTGGGCTTTGTTGCTTCTGAGCTTGATGGCCACTTGTTTACCTTCAAGTCTTTAAGGCCCCAGATGCTATACTTTTTGATAGCCGGGCACCATCAGCTTTCTTTGCCACATTTGCTTATGCACCCATTTGTCTTCAGTGATTCCTTTGACACCTCATGATCACATAGGCTGATATGTTTATCCAAGGTGCTATATCTTTTGATAGCCAGGCACCATCAGCTTTCTTCACCACACCCGCCTATTCACTCACTTTGTCTTTAGCGGTTGTGTCGGGAAGGTGAGCATCATAGAATGCCGATTTAATAGAAGAAAGTACTCTTGCATGAGGGAGTACTTGAATGGAGGCCCAATGTCCTTCTGCTACCTTAATACTAAACCTATAAATATAGGCACATAGCTTTATTTCCCCATCCTTATTAAATCTATTTTCATATGTACATGTCTTTATCTAGATCTCCATAAATGCCCTTTGCCTCCCAGCTCTTTCCTCTATTCCCTTGATTTTCCTCCTGTCCCACTATCATGCTCAGTTCCCACCAGGGTTTCAGCACTTCCTCTTTGTTACATTGCCCTTGATCATGCCCTACCAGGCCTCCCATACCCACCTCACCACCAATTTGGATCACTTGTTGTTCCTTTGTCCCTGGGTTTGTTAACACATTGCTGAATGAAACTGCCTAGATAAGAAATTGACACATGCCTAACACGGAAAATTAGTTATAGTCATTCATATAAAATTTTATATAGATAGATAGATAGATCCCACAAAATCATGTAACTATTTATGGAATCAATGAAAACCAACTTTACTAATGAAGATAAATTGATATCAGAATCCTGCAAAATGGCGTTTATTAAGTCGATAACTTCAACAACAATATATTTTAACAGTTTCAGCAGCTCCTAATTACTACCAGTGCTTCTCCCCAGGCATGAATGATATATAATGACTTGTTTTGTAATCAGAGATCTTCCCCTCTCCCCAAACCTATGTCCAAATTGACGTGGGGAGTGGGGGGATTCAAGCCCACCGAATGTGTCAGCCCCTTCTGGCTTGACTTGTGGAGGTTTCCTCCCTTTCTTTGCTCCTTGAACACAGTAGCTCCTTTCATTGCAAACACTGGGAGTTTTCTTTTCTTGTTTTTGGAAGCAAAAATTTATCATAACCTTTCAATTAAAATGCAAGAAGCCTGAAACTTTGTATTCTACAGGGGTGAGGTGGACAAAGAAACTACTGTTGCTGCTTTTTTTTTTCTTGAAGAAACCTTCACCTTGCAGATACACCAGACAATGCACAAAGCCACTTCCTTGTAGACTGAAAATCCTTAAATCCTTTTATACCTGGTCCTTTCTTTCTTCTTCTATTTCCCTTACCCTGGACTGTGAAGGATTTTACTGGGCATTTCTTGTCTTAATAGAACTGAGAGAAAGGACAAAGTTAGTTCAACTATAGGTAAAACCAAAGTACCTCGATTTCTGGCATATCTTTATTTTGCAGAAAACGTTACATCCAAGATTGTTTCCTATCTTTTGAAAATGGATTGGAAAAAAATGGATTGAAAAAAAATGTTTGAGTACTTGTAGATGTTAATTGTGTTCAGATGGAAGAAAAGTCCATTGTTCTCTTTACACTGCTTTCTGGGAACAATAAAAGAGACTCATTCATGAATAATTCAGTTTTTGCATCTTTAAATTTAATTTCAATACAACAGAGCAGATTACTAAAGAAATTTCTGCTAGGCTCCAATTACAATGTGTCCTATCTATGTTTCCCCCAATGGATTTATTTTTTGACAGCAGTGGAACTGCAGACTGCCTAGAGATCTGGAGACTTTTCCAAAGTTAAGTCAGTTAAATCCTTATGTTTGTTAGTTTTTGTTTTGTTTTTGTCATATACATGCTTTAAACATACAAAGAGGGGGAAAAGCCAGAGTAGTCCCTGAAGGTACCCAAGGACCTGCTCTTTGATTTCTTGAATGAATGAAGCAAATTCCTGAGACAATCAATCTTAGCCTATGAAACACACACCTGTTTGCAATGTCACCTTTAGTTGCTACTCTATATCCCTCTGATTTTGGATTACTAAGTTTTAACCTTGTCTTTACTTGGAATCAATGTGTTCCTAAACTCATCCTATATGTAGTGGGAATATTTAAATCCATCAAGGTCCTTATGTTCTCCTAACCTATTGTCAAATTTACAAACCAGATTTGTAGCCTGAGGCTAATGTTTGGTTTCTGACTTCAATTTTTGCCAAAGAAAATACAAATGACCTCGAAACATCTGTTTCCAGTTCAATGGCTGATGCCATCTCCCTTTTTCCTCCTATCTCTCTTTTCTAAATATAGGCAGTGATCTCTGAATGGGCACACACACACATTTTTTGTTTACTTGTTTGTTTTAACTATGGTTCAACTTGAACCCCTGTGACTCACTTTATCACCCCAAGAGTTCTTTTCGTTTTAAACATCCAAGAGAAAACAAAGCAAGCAGGCTAAACTTCTTAGAATCACCTGCTACCAAACATGCACATTCACTGCTTTTCCCCTCAGATCCCCTTAGAGCGAGCATCCTCTTCCCAGACAGGAGTGATAAGGGTCACTCAATCTTTTTATGTCTTCAAAGATGTAAGGATGTCGCAGAACAATGAGGGCATAATACCAAGAAGAGAAGCTTGAGCCCAAGGTATTAGCTAGAAGGAATTATTTCACTGCAGGTTTTCGGTTAAATATGCTGGTCTAGCAAATTGAAGATCTTTCCTTTGTAGGTCTCCCAAGAACAGGCCTATCTCAATAAGAACGTTACCCATTCTAGAGTGAGTAACTCTGAGATTAGATGCCCTCACACATTCATCTCAGTTTACAGTCTTTTAAGGACTGTACTGAAACAACATAGGCTATAAAATTAGACCCAAATTTTCAGCCAACCATTTGAATCTCTCCACAATTCAACATGAAGCCATGTTTTAAAGCTTCATTCCCATTATATGTACACAATATCATTTCTTGCCTCCCATCCCTTCCAGTAACACAATATGCAATTCAGTCCAAGCTCACACTTTTTCTTTTCCCTGGACGGCTCTTATTTCCTGGAGCATGTGAATAGCTAATGTGCTCAATGCCTTTCTAATGATTTGTGGTTTGAGCCCACCCAGAGATATCTTGGGGAAAAGGCTTTCTACTCTCTTCTCCAAAATTTTTTATTAGAAATCTTGTGGAACACTGTTCTATTCTGATATACATGGGATCCCCTGAGTTGAAGAGGGCTCAAAGGTCATTTTATAAAGTGGTTGAAATGCCTTCAGATCTCCTTTGTAGCTCCAGCCTCCATCTCCGCATCACCCAGGGTAGGCGGGATTATCCTGTGGTAACAAGCAAGGCCTGCCATCTCAGCAGTTTAAGAAAACATCTCCCTAACTTGTTCACCCTCGGCCCAACGGCCCAAGCTCTGCCATGAGGCATTCAGGCCGAGGAGGCGACATCTGTAAGTGTGCACATTGACAGGGGTTGGGGGAAGAAGAACAGAGGGTCACAGAAGGATGCCTGGAGATTTCTACTGGAAGAGTCACTTGCCTTTGCTTCTCAACACCCTTGGCCACAAACATGTCTTATCACTTTACCCAACTTGTTTTTTTCGGTTTTGGGGGTATGAAAATTAGGACCGATGAACCTATAGAGTCAGCAAGTGGAACAAGGTGGTTATTTTAGGTTGGGGGTGGGGAGGTTGGAAGGGAGACACAGAAGGGGTGGCAGGATGAAGGGGTGATGACATCAAGGGACCCATAGAGAAAAGGAATATTTGGAAACTGATTCTTGTGCTCATTGTACAATTCTCCTGAATGTGATTGAACTATGGAATGATTCGATATATGTATTAATCCAATTAATAAAAAAAGTAGAGAAACATGTAAACAATTGCACATGTGATCGGAGGGGTGGGGTGGGGTATTGAACTACTTGGTGAGCAGCACTAATGACTACTACTACTGCCAAGCCCTCTCCCTCCCTCACCCCTGCAGTAGAGTCCTCCTTCCTCTGAGCATTTCAGACTGCTTGTCTGGGCCCATATGGCCCAGGGCACTCCCTAAAATGCAATAGCTGTTTAGGGAGGCATCGGAGTATTTTTAAGTGCCAGCTTCAAAGTATGAAAGACCTGAATTTGATCTGGCATACACTAACTGACTGAGCTCAGAGAAGTTGGTCTAATGATTGCTACCACTGATTCCTCAACAATAGAATTAGTATCATAAGACTAGTTCTATGTGCCAGAATCTTAAGCAAAAATTACTGTTAAGAGGACCATTGGCAAAAGTGTAAGAAAAGACTTGAGGTAATTCAAGACTCCAGGTTAGTAATGGAGGTAGGAGAATTAACATCTGGAAGCTTGAGCTGGCTTAGTTACCTGGACTCAACTCAGAAAACTTTGAAAAAGTGAACTGTGGGACCAAAGCTGTGGTGTCCAGGTTGAAGATGACAAGGAGTCCAATGAGCCCTGCAGGGAGCATACAGCAGTAAGGTGGGGTGGAGCCAGGCTCAGAAGTCTTGCTGGTCTGCTTTCAGAGCACTGAGCAGGTGGAGAATGGATCACCCTCCATCTGGGGTGGTGGCAGACAGAAGATTGCCACCACACCTAGTGTGACATGTGGGCAATGAGCCCAGGCCTTTTAACATATGACTTTGATTTTTACTATGAACTGCTACAAAGGAATGCCCATAGACCTTCCTGTTGGAGATGAGGGGCTCTAGGTTAAATTGGTTGTGTAATTGATTCTTTCTCAAATGTGTGAATGTTTAATTTGCATAATGTTCTCCAGTCCTTTATAATTGTGTATGAAGGACTAATTAAAGTGTCTGACAGCCTCCGCAAAATTTACATCTTGACTTTTATTAAAGTTGATGTGTTTAGAAGGGGCCTCCACAGACACCTCAGGCAACAGGGTGCTCTAGTCAGCCATGATGATGTCCACATCTCTGCTCCCTAAAACCTTGTGTAAGTGATGACAAATCTGTTTAGAGGTTTCCCTCTAAACAAATAGCAGATTCAGGCTCCCAAGACAGCAGTGTGCCTCAAAATTTAGCAACATAGAAGCCATTTTTTAAAGAGAAAAATTATCTGGGGTCCTAGAATGGATTTTAGTAATTCATATTATAATGTTATTTAAATAGGAACAAATACTAATTTAAGCATATACTCTTTAGGCTTATAGTCATTTCAAATTATAAAACCAAAAATTAA
This sequence comes from Echinops telfairi, assembly GCF_000313985.2. NCBI lineage: Eukaryota > Metazoa > Chordata > Mammalia > Afrosoricida > Tenrecidae > Echinops > Echinops telfairi. Next base: position 1,407,942 of record NW_022103906.1, read on the forward strand.
TAAATTCCTATTTCCTGAAAAACCTAGTATGCAAATATAATTGTAATTAGTAACACTAATTGAAGGAAAATGGTCTTACTGTTGTGCTGGATGCTGATTGAGTTTGAAGTAAAATAAAATCTTTCAAAATTTCAATCTTTTCTCCATTTATTATGATGTTGCTTATTGGTTGTTATGATGATTTTTTTTGGTTTTATTGATGTTGAGATGCAACTCATATGGAAAGCTATTCCCTTGGATCGTCATCAATAATTGCTTCAATGTTGGGGAGGTGGACCAGGGGACCCGCTTACTCTGAGAGCTCTCTTGAACAAGGCGGGCTTGGTGTCCAGGTAGCCGAGTGGTAGGAGTCTGGTGAGTGAAATATCACCC
>NW_022103906.1:1408448-1415073 GCF_000313985.2 Echinops telfairi
TCACTAAGCCCCCGCCATCGAGACCTAGACTCGCTCTAGCCCCACTCCATCCCCAGACCGGGACCCCGTGCAGAGTCGCTCACCTGCTCTGCCATGACAGGTGGTGGCGGGACCCCTCTCAGCAGCTGCCCACTCACTTCACCCCACTAGGAGAGTAGCTTCTCCTTCCCGCGGGTCCCCTCACCCCACGTGGCAGCGATCTGCCCCTGGGCCCACGTCCCTCCCTCCCTCCATCCAAGCCCCGGGTGGCTGACCTACAATATATCAGGAGCTGCCTGGGGGACCCTTACGGGGGACCATCCACCCCCACTGCTGCCTGGGACCTCTCCATCGGCGCCCCGTTTGCGGGCCGCCCACCCCCATATCCCAGCTCCCACTCCATTCCTGGCCCAGGAAGCCCGCCGGCGCCAAGCCCGCTTCTCTCCGCGGCGCTGCATCTCTGCAGGAGCCAGGCAGAGCGCTAAACCCACCTGCCATGGAACAGTGGGAGCTCCTTCACACTGAATGGGCTGGAGGCCGGGTTCTTGCCCTCCCTGGGGCAGCTGAGGGATTCTGCATGCCCAGCGGCTCCGAGCCTGTCACACGGAGCGCCCCCCACAGGGCAAAGCACAGTCGCCATTGCTGGCTGCTTCCCGCCAGAGCTGCCATTGTCCAATCCAGCGAGGAACATCGCTCAAGAGCCTGCACCACTTACGGGGGCTGGCAGCTCTAGAGATAAACGCCCACCCTCTGGCTGGGGAGCCTGGGAAACGGCTTTCTGGCCCCTGCCGGAGCTGTCTATGTGCTCCGCCAGCGCCTGTCTCTCCACTACCCCATGGGATCTGCAGCACCAGCTCCAAGCCTGCCTCTCCAGCCAGCATAGGAGGTGGGCATTGCGGCCTGCACCTCTCCACACCCCTTGCGGCCCCAGTATCTCCCTGACGGTGCAGGAGGCTAGCCCTGTTGGGCATCCCCCACCTGCTTAGCGCTGCCCACAGCCTCCCTCTGCGTGGCCTCCACCCACAGACTCCTCTCTATAGGCCTGCAGAGACCTCGGAGGGCTTGTTGATCTGAAGAGCAATTTCCCCTCACATAGCCTTGCTCCGGAGCCCAGATCAGCACCATGTCCCATGGTAGCGAGGTCTTGCCCACCTCCGCCTTCTATTAGGCATCACTAGAACATGGAGGGAAAAGAAGGGGGGGGGGGATCTAAACATATACATATATATATCTTTTATCTCGTGCTGATTTCCTCTTTTTTCTCTTTTACTGTCTGTACTTTCTTCATTCTTTCTTCCTCCTTTCCACTATTGCTATTACTTCTCTTCTGCCCCTTTCCTATAGGTATTCCTTCTATCTCTTTTTTCCTTTTCGCACTCTCACTATTATCACTTCTTTGCTCCTGCTTTATAGCTTCTCCTTCCTTCTCCCTCACCATTCTTTTTCTTTTTCCTCCCCTCAGATTTTTAAAAAAATATTTTTTAATTTTTAACTTTTTCTTTTTTAATACTAAACAACAAAAAAGGGGGCGCTGATAAGGGTACCCTGACAGACCAGGTCAAAGCAGCCAGGAGGCACACACAGAGGCCCCATCCCCCACTCCAGTCACTGAAACATCTCACCACTGCTGGTCACCAAGCCTACGGGGAACTCTGCCTACATCTTTAGAGTAGGTCAAAGGCAACCGCCTGAGAGAATCCTGAATACAGATAAGATCCCCCTGGCCTCCCAGAAACATGGGGCCTATGAAAATATCAAGAAAAATCAACAGACCACATCAATCCCAACAAAAAAAACAGAGAGACAAAACATAGTAGCAGAGCTAACGTCTCTCATAGAAAAAACAGATACAGATCTGCCACAGAAGGAAATCTTCAGAAGTCTGCTTGCAGTAATAAAGGAGCTGAAGGAAGCAACCCAGAACAAGGATGCAATAATAGAGGAGATGAAGTCCACAATAGAGGGGATGAAGTCCACAGTAGAGGGGATGAAGTCCACCCACCAAAGGGAACTGCAGGAGCTAACAGAGGAAGTAGCAGAAGCCACACACAAGGTCACAGAATTTATGATTAGGCTTGCGGAGGCAGAGAACCGTATCAGCGACCTCGAGGATACTCAAAGAGACCTAAGCAACTGAGAAGGACAGTCAGATAGGAAAATTAAAGAAACAGAAGTTAGCTTGAGATCAATGACAGATGCTATGAAGAGGAATACTTTTTGTACTATCAGTCTACCTTAACTCAACACAACACACAAGTCAACAACCAAGATAGCAAAGGAATTCCTGGAAGAAAACTTTCCCACCCTAACAAGGGAGAACCAGGCACTCATACATGAAGCAGAAAGGATACCATCTAGACTAGACTCCAAGAAGAACACGCCAAGACATATAATAGTAAAAATATCCAACTTCGAGGAAAAAGAGAAAATTTTACGAACAGCAAGAGAAAGGAAGACAATCACATACAAAGGAGCATGGGTAAGAATATTCTCAGACTTATCAGCAGATACCATGAAGAGGAGGAGAGAATGGAGCAACATCTTCCAAAAGCTGAAGGAAAAAAACGCCTCCCCCAGAATACTGTACCCGGCCAAGTTATCCATTAAGATGGATGGTGAGATAAAGGTCTTCCAGGACAAGGAAAGACTCAAAGAATATGCTGAAAAACACCCGAGCCTGCGGAAGACACTGGCTGACTCACGATTGCCAGAGGATCAACCTCCACCAAGAACAAACAGGAGATCACCATATAGCCCAGCTCCATCTAGAAGCCAACATGTCAGCAACAATTATCAGGACAAGAGGGTCTCAGATGGAAAAGAAGACAACATAGATAATCTCCACTCAAACACAGCACACTGATATGAGGTGAGATAGGTAAAGACCCAAAACACAAAACAGGATATGAAAACTATGAACACACAGATAGTGATAATAACCCTAAATTCCAAAGGGCTCAATTCATACACTAAAAGAAAAGGGCTGGAGGACTGGCTCAGAACACATAATCCATCGATCTGTTGCCTGCAAGAGACACATCTTAAGCACACAGACAAGAATATGCTAAGAATAAAGGGTTGGCAGAAAGCTTACCAAGCGCATTCTAACTCCAAAAAGGCAGGGGTGGCTATCTTAATCTCCGACAATATTGACTTCAAGATCCAAACCATAAAAAGAGATAAAGAGGGACACTACATAATGCTCAAAAGTTCAATAAACCAAGAAGCACTTAGCACATTGAATATCTACGCTCCCAACAATGGTGTGGCGAAGTTCGTCAAACAAACAATTAAAAAGATGAAAAAAGAAATCACAGACTCAACAATTATAGTAGGCCACTTTAACACTCCGCTATCAGAGAAAGACAGATCCCTGGGAAAGAAGCTCAGCAAAGACACCATAGAGCTAAACAATGTAATTAGGCAACAGGGCCTGATAGGCATTTATAGAGCTTTCCATCCAAATGCAAAGGGTTTCACATTCTCTTCTAGTCCACATGGATCTTTTTCAAGAATAGACCACATGCTGGGACACAAGTCCAGCCTAAGTAAATTCAAACACATAGATATTATCCAGACATCTTTCTCAGATCACCATGTCATAAAGCTGGAGATTAATAAGAGGATGTCCAGGAAAGCAAGGGCAACCAATTGGAGGATTAACAATGATCTCCTGCGACACGAATGGGTACAGGCCCAGAATAGAGTGGATATCAGGAAATTTTTAGAAACTAATGAGGATGAGAATACAACGTATCAAAATTTATGGGACACTGCGAAGGCAGTTATCAGAGGTAGTTTGCTATCATTAAATGGGGACGGACAACAGAAAAGTGGGTGAAGGGAGACATCGGACAAGGCAAGATATGACAAAATAACAATTTATAAACTATCAAGGGCTCATGAGGGGGGGAGCGAGGAGAGAGGGGTAAAATTATGACCTAATGTTGGGGGTTTAAGTGGAGAGAAAATGTTTTGAGAATGATGTACAAATGCGCTTTACACAATTGATGTGTGTATGGATTGCGATAACAATTATATGAGCCTCTAATAAAATGTTTTAAAAAATGCCTATATGAAAAAAGAAGAGAGGTGTATGACAGATACACTAACACAAAACGTCCAACAACTAGAACAGAGTCAGCAGAACCACCCCTCAAATAGCAAGAGAAAAGAAATAATAAAAATCAGGGCGGAGTTAAACCAGTGAGAAGACAAGAGAACGATACAAAAGATAATGCAGCTAAAAGCTGGTTCTACGAAAGAATTAACAATATTGACAGTCCTCTAGCAATGCTTACCAAGTATAGAAAGCACTGAACCAGGGAACACATAGGCTCACTGCAATAGGGATGGGTACATACGCGGGTGAACTGGAATTTGACAAATGGGACTTAATAAGAATAAAGCACCTGTCCACCTCAAAAGACTTCACCAAGAGGGTGACAAGACAACCCACAGACTGGGAGAGGATTTTTAGTAATGATGCATCAGACAAAGGGCTCATTACTAAACTCTAAAACACCCTCATGGCCTGCAAAAAGAGGAAGACAGTTAACCCCCTAAGGAAGTGGGCAAAAGAACTGAAAAGAGGCTTCAATGGGGAGGAGATCCTGATGGCCAATAAGCATATGAGAAAGTGTTTCAGATCATTAGCCATAAGAGAAATGCAAATCAAAACAACCATGAAGTACCACATAATACCCCTGGGGCTAGCCCAAATCAGCAAATCAGAGAGCAACAAGTGTTGGAGGGGCTGTGGTGAAGTAGGAACCCTCCTCCACTGCTGGTGGTCATGTAGATTTGTACAGCCACTTTGGAAAGCAATCTGGAGATACCTATAGAAAATGGAAATTGATCTACCTTATGACCCAGCCATCCCTCTATTGGGCATATACCCGGTGGAAGCAACAAATAAATCACGACCAGTCATCTGGGCTCCAATGTTTATTGTGGCACAATTCACAGTCACAAAGACCTGGAAACAGCCTAAGTTTCCATCGATAGATGAGTAGATTAGTAAACTCTGGCACATACACACAACGGAGTACTATGCAGCACTGAAAAGCCCGGTGGATTGCATGAAACACCTCACCTCGTGGGAAAAGCTGGAGGGAATCATGCTAAGTGAGGTAAACCAAAAGCAAGAGGACAGGTATAACATGAGTCCCCTGAGGTAAGTACAATCAGCACGTCAGGAATAGAAGAATAAACACCTATCTCGCAATAAACGGGTGGAAGCATAGACAGTTGGAGGGAGGGCAGGCCACACCTAGGGAGGTACATGAGAGACGAACATAAAGAAAGGGAAGGGGCACAAGTGGAGGGAGAAGCAGGGTGGGGAGAAACTGAGTTGATGGCACAGGGCACTAACCCACCCAGCGGGAGAGTATTGGTTGTGTCTCCACAGAACTGGAACAGGCATACAGACCCCATCAGGACGCACCAAACCGAAGATCAACATAACACGTAGAGGAATCCACAAAGAGACTGGACCATACGCTAGCCCTAACCAGAATTAGCCTGCTCCCACCATGGAAGGGAGCACCACAGAAAATGGAAATAGATCGTCTGGTGTGAGAAAGGAACTGACCTACCACACCACACCCAGAAGGAAGCTGAAGCAAAGGAAGGAGGAGGAAAGGAGCGGAGCACAACTGGGCCCACCAAACTCGGAGGGCCCAATGTACAGAGAGGACCATATAGCTGCCCCCACGGCGAGATGCGACATCCTGCACTGAACCATAGCCCTGCACGGACAACACCGGAGACATAGTGTGGGATAGGTGACTGAGCTGACCCCACCACACTGAGGCAAAACACTGGGGGCATGCAATGGAGCAGCAGGGAAGCAAAGCAAGGAGGTCTTGAGGGAAGACAAGTGATGGACTCTGGGGCCAGGATGTGGCACCCCATTAGACTCGTCCGGAAAACGCTCCTAAAGGTCAACAAACAGACCTTGATCTACTAACAGGCTTTTTTTTTTTCAGCCTATCTGTTTGTTATTTTTTCCTTTTTTCTCTTCTTTTAAATTTTATATGTCACTGGCTTTTTTGTTTGTTAGCTTGTCGGTGCTGCTGCCATCATCGCCATGTTCTTATGTGCCACTTTGGTACTGTGCTGTCAAAGCCATCCCCAATTTTATTCACACATTAATATATCTGCATGTCCACCTATATAAGAGAGGCTAGACACACAAAAAAAGTGAGAATAAAGGGACCAATGGCCCCGGACGGTCATGGGAGTGTGGGAGGTAGGGGAAGGGAGGAGGGTTGGCCAACTTAGGGACAAGGAAACAACAAATGGTTCAAAACCAATGGTAGGGAGGGGATGGGAGGACTGGTAGGGAGTGACCAAAGGCAAGGTAACTGAGAGGAATTACCAAAACTAGAATGAAGGCTGAACATGGTAATGGGACAGGAGGAAAGCATAAAGAAATAGAGAAGAAGTAGGAGGCAAAGAGCATACATAGAAGCCTAAATACGGACATGTACATATGTAAATATATTTAAGATTATGGGGGAAATGGACCTAGGTGCAAATAATTATAGGTTTGATAGTAGGGTGGCAGGTGGACATTGGGCCTCCTCATGTGAATTCCGTGATACCTACCTTCCTGACATGATCGCTGAAGACAGACGTGTGC
>NW_022103906.1:1415720-1442169 GCF_000313985.2 Echinops telfairi
GGAGACGCTGGGCAGTGTAAGATAAGATATAATAATAATTTATAAATTATCAAGGGTTCATGGGGGAGGGTGGAGGAGGGAGGGAGGGGGAGGGGGAAAAAGGAAAATGAGCTGATTCCGGGAACCCAAGAGAAAAGTGAATTTTGGGAATGATGCGGGCAACAAACGTATAGGTGTGCTTTACACAATTGCTCTATGTATTTTGATGAATTGTATGAGCCCCAATAAAATGATTAAATAAAAAAATAATTGCTTCAAAATCTCTTTTCAATTTCAGCAAGCAAAATTGTGGCAACTGTCTATCACAGAATATTAAGGAGTCCCATAAAATTCAGAAAAATATGGAACTCTCAAACTAGGTCAGTGGTCGCCATGGTCATAGAGCCTTTGGGAAAATGTTACCCAGGAAATCCTTTAGCGGGTTGCTAGAAGATGGCAATGCAGTCGGCCTCCATAGACACACCAGGGATTCCATGGTTGGAGCCTCCTGGTACCAAAGTTGCATCAATAACACAGCACCAAACATAAACAGGTGTTGAGTGACTGTGTATTGGAAGAATGAAATATCAGTGCCGATGATAAGGTATCTCAGACAGGATGACAATATAAAGCAGCTGCCCAGTGGTTTACCCAAAAGACTTCCTTTCAGATTCTCTATTTATTTCTATTGCACCTTGCCCTCTCTCCCCATGTCTTCCTTTCCACCTCAATTACACTGAACCTGAGAAAAGATTGGTGAGTTTAAGAGCACAATGCATTTTGAAAATGTAAAGGAATACAAGGGTACAGCATGTTTAAAATTAAGCATATCAACCCAAGGAGAGGATTCACATGTGTCCATTTAATTGATATTCAACACAAAATTATAATAATGATTATAATTACAAAACTAAAATTCTCTATCATTAAGGATAAATTCAACAGTTTAAGACGAAGTTTGAATAAAAAGCTTTGCAGCTGTTATTTTTTAAATGTGTAAAAATGAATTTTCTTCAAAATGGATTTTCTTGTTTTGTTTTGAATATTCAAATGAATTTTAAAATCTTGTATTTATTACAATGCAGAGGCCAAGTAGGATAATTTAATAATAAATAAACATGATTAGGATTTTTGGAGATTCACTGTGATCTGAGGCAAAATATTAAGTGGATATTTCGTCTTTAAGTTTTCTAGTAAGTCCTTTCTCATGTCCTTAATAGAAAAAGGTATGCACAGAATTGTTGTCTCTCTCTCTCTTTGATAGTACTTCTTCTTTCCTTTTTCTATCTCTGAATTTGTTTATTTTATTTAATCATTTTATTGGGAGAAATTATAGCTATCATAACATTCCATAGCATAATGTACTATTGCTACCACAATCAGTTTCAAGACATTTTCTTTCTTCCTGAATTCCTTGAAATAGGCTACCTTTTATGCCTTCCCTTCCTCCCTACCCCACCCCCCAGGAACATTTATTTATGTATTTCCATATCTTACACTGTCCAATATATCCATCCACATAAAATTATGTTGTTCGCTCCCCTCAAGTGGGGTTAGACAGTCATCAATGCTATCCACTACACTGCCCCCCATTTTCTACCTGTACCCTCAGGGCAAATTACTCTTGTTACTGAATGGTTATTGTCTTGGCTTTTTAAAAATATCTTGGCTTTCATGTATTGAACTATCTTAGTTATACAAATGAAAATATGCAAGTGATTTAGTCTGGGTAGACTACAGAAACAAATCCATAGACACTCATATGTGTATAAGAAAGAGCTTTATATACAACAGCAGTTTAATATTGAGAAAATAGACAAACCCAGTCCAGATCAAGTCCTTAAGTTCGATATTAGCCCATATGTCCTATACCAATCTATAAAGTCCTCTTCAGACTCATGAAACACCTGCAATGACACCGAATGCAGGAAGATCATGGGGTCTTGTGGATCCAGTGGCATTGTGAGCATCTCAGCACTGCCAGGGGTCTCCATGTGGCTTTTTCAGCTCAGGGCTCTAGTATAGTTCCATGTGCCTTGTCTCCCAGGTAGTGAGCAGAGAGAGAGATTGTGTGTCTCCTGCCTCCAAGGAGGAATACAGGAGTTCCCAGAATACCTCAGGAGAAAGCCATGCCCACACAGAAGCCTCATTGGCTATGACCTGATTGACAGATAGGCTAAAACTCCACCCCTTTACTCATAAGTGCTCTCCAATTGACAACAGATTGTTTAACTACCACAGCAAGTTTAACTTGATTAATGAGTTAAAACAAATAAAAACCTTAATAGTATGGGAAGGAAATATTAAAGAACTCAAGGATAGTTTGTGTTTCATCAGTGTTATACTACCCCTGGTTTTACCATCCCTTCTGTGTGACCCTTCTGAGAAGGACTGTCCGATTTTCTTAGGTGGGGTTGGGGTCTCTACTACATCCAATCACCTTCACATCAATTTGGTTGGCTATTTTTGAACTTCTGATACCTTTCCCCATCAACATCTCATGATCACATATGCTGGAGTGCTTCTTCCTTGTGAGTTTTGTTGCTTCCCTGCTAGAAGACTGCTTGTTCTAATTGATCAAAAACATGAAGCATGTTAGAAAAAAGTTCGGTGACATGTAACTTCATCCCCAAACTTGCTTTTGAATTAAACTTTTCTACTGAGGTTACAGGAATAATCAGTAACTGAATTTGAATCTGTTTAAATTCCAAACCAGAAATCAAAATAGAGGAAAGTATAATTTAAAAAGAAGAAAAACTTCTTAACAATGGAGTTACAAGCAGTGAGAAAGAAGGTATATGAGTAGATAGTACCGGGCTCACAGTAGTTTCTCAATAAATAGATGCTATGTAAATGTTTGTTCCATGAAAGACATAGACGTTCTGCTTGAAGTCTTCCAAAGTAAGAAGGCTGACCTCACCTTCATGGACTATGGTGAGTTTGTGAAGCAATGTGGTAGGCTGCTTTCATACTGTATGACTTATTCACTTTTACTATGCCTATCTCTACAGATGTGTGCAAATTATTTTCTTTAGCACAAAATCAACTATTTTTACACTTATCAGGACATGTTAGTTTAACAATATGATCTTGGGCAAGTGTCCAAAGTCACTAGAATTATTTGCTTTATCACCTTATAGATGCAGCATTTTACTAACCTAAGCATTCTAGATTTTATATTCCCTTGGGCTTTCTTATTTCAAAGTCACTCCTGAGAGTCATAATCCTCATGAAACCTTTTAAACTCATGCTGGTCTCTATCAAAATTCCAACAGTCTACTATAACAGCCTTCTATAGAAAATTTACATTGTAAATAGAAGAGCCAATTTTCAGATTCATATGGAATAAAAACCCCAAACCAAACTCACTGCAACCAAGTTAATTCATAGTCAAAGTGACCCAGTAGCACAGAATCCAACTAGTCCACAGGGTTTCTGAGACTGTAAATCCTTAGGGAAACAAAGACTCTCATCTTTCTCTGTTGTAATGACTATGGGCTGGAACCACCAACGTGGGCTAGAGTTGGGCTAGCATCCAACTCTTTTTTTTCTCCAGACTTATCATTTTAATCTTCTAAAATAGTCTCTCCAATACTCTCTGTCTGATCACAGGCCATTCTTATCCTTCAATTATGGTCAGAAGGGTATCACTGGAGGCATGTTCCTTGTGGAGATCCTGCAAATAAATGTATTGTGGTCTTCCACTGTCATCCTTAGCCTTCTGGAAGCCAGAATTTCACAGTTTAAATTCTGACACCAATTCTTCCTTCAAATTTGGATTATATAATTAATAATCCTTAGGACACAGATGTTGATGTGCTTCCTCTAGGTGGGCTTAGTTGATGTCTCACACAGATGGCTGCTTAAACAAACCTTTAAGTATCTAGACATTATTATTTATGATAGATGGGCACCATCTAATTTCTTCACCACACTTTGCTATATCTTCTGGGTTTCTTTAATGATATCAAGCAGGGCCAGGTCACAAGACCTAATTTTTCTTAGATTGGAGCTAGGATTAGGTGCAAGTCCCTAATCCATTTCTAAATCTATCTTCCTCTGCTTAGCCTTGACACTATTAATCATGTCGGTACTATAAAATAAAATGACACTATAAACAAAAAGACATCCTGCACCAGGAAAATGATCCATAAGATTCTCTACCATAAAATAACAAAGATGTCTCTAAGTATCCTAAATCTTAACCCACTATATCACCATGGCTTCTTATGGAATTGCAAGAGATTCTATTGTTAGATGTCATCAAGTCAGTTATAACTCATAATGATCTTATGTACAACAGAAGGAAACACTGCCTGGTCCTGCAACATCCCCCCATTATTTTTATATTCCAGACCATTGTTGTACCACCATGTCAGTACATGTTATTAACAGTCTTCCTCTTTTTCATAGTCCTTCTATTTTGCCAAGAATGATGCCCTTGATTTCAAGGACTAGTCTCTTGATGTCTTGATAATGTGAGACAGAATCTCACTATTTTTGCTTCTAAAAAGTACTCTGGTTGTACTTCTTCTAAGACAGAATTTTTTTGTACTTTTGGCATCCATGGTACTTGAAACATTCTTTTTTAGCACCATAATTCAAATGCATAAATTATTATTTGGATTTACTTATCCAATATTCAACTTTCACATATATATGAGGCCATTGAAAACACAATGGCAAAAAAACAACAACAAAAAAAAAACCACAATGGCTTGGGTCAGATGCACTTTAATCCTCAAAGTAATATCCTTTCTTTGCAACACCTTAAAGAGGGCTTGTGCAGTGTGTTTATGAAGTGAAATGCATTCTTTGATCTCATAACTGCTGTCTCCAGGAACATTGATTGTGGATTCAAGCAAAACGAAATCCTTGACAACTTCAATCTTTTCTCCATTTATCCTGATGCTACCTATTGTCCAGTGCTGAGGATTTTTGTTTTCCTACATTGAGTTGTAATCCATACTGAAGGCTACAATCCTTGAGAGTCATCAGCAAGTGCTTCATGTCCTCCTCACTTTAAGCAAACAATGTTGTGTCATCTGCATATTGTATATTTTTAATAAGCCTTCTTTTAATCCTGATGCTGGAGGAGCCCCGATGGCATAGTTGCTACACTTTGGGTTACTAACCACACAAAGTTAGCAGTCTGAAACCACCAGCCAGCTATGCAGAAGAAAGATGGGCTTTTTCACTCTCAATAACAGTTACAGTCTTGGAAAGGGGCAATTTTACCTTGCCCTATAAATTAAATATGAGTCAGCAATGACGTTAATGTTTTGAGCCCTGATAATACATTCTTCTTCATATATATTAGCTTCTCTGATGATTTGCTGAACATACAGATTGAATAAGCATGGCGAGAAAATAAAGCCTTGATGCACACCTTTCCTGATTTTAAAACATGCAACATCCCTTGTTTAGTTCACATAACTTCCATTTAATTCATGTACAATTCCTCATGACCACAATGAGGTCTTCTGGAATCCCCATTCTTCTCAAAGTTATCCATAGTTTGTTAAGGTCCCCGCAGTCAGATGTCCTTGCATAGTCCATAAAATACAAGTAAAATCTTTCCAGCATTATCTGCTTTCAGCCATGATCCATCTGACGTCACAATGATAAATCTTGTTACAAGCCCTCATCTGAATAAGGCTGGAAACTCTGGCAGCTCCCTATCAATATACTATAGCTACTGCTGTTGAATAATTGTCAGCAATTTTATTTGCATGCGATATTAACAAGATTGTTCTATAATGTGTGCATTCCATTATGTCAACTTTCTTTGGAATAGGTACTAGAAGATAATAGGCTGTTCTATTTCCCCTCCACTCCTCCCTTGAGTATATTTCCTCATGCCTCTGGGTTCTGCCAATTGCTGCAGTGTCATAAAGAAGACACACAAAAGTCAGAGGTAATGTCCACTGTGGAAGTGAGCGAGTGTAGTTCAGACCCAAATCCAAAGGTCAAGCAGGGTAAGCCAGATACTGGCACCAGAGGATATATTCTTGACTCTTGCCAACTAAGAGATCATACCCCTTTCTTCTCAGTGGGCTTACTTTATATGTAGCAGGATGCATTGTAAGGATCTTGTTCACAATTACTTAGAGATGAAGCCGGTCCATTTCTTCCACTGTCTGTTTAACATGCATGGAAAGGTCATTTAGTGGGAGTTACATGATGCAATCAAATTTTACCAAAATGTAATAATCGATTATGCCCCCAGGACTGTATCTTATTTATATACATATCACCTAGCATCTCTGGAAAGATGTTTGCAGTAGGCATTAGCCAGCTACTATTCTTAACCAGTGAGGCTTTTCCCTACTCCAGAAACAGTTTTTTCTCTCCTCTCAGTTGTAGCATGTAATTTCTAATCTCTAACACTGTTATCATATAATCCATAACACCTAACAGCTTTTAGTATGGATGGTTATTATAAAAATAACTATATTAATAATTTATTTTAGAAGAATTAATATCAGAATAATCCCCTGGAATTTGAGATTAAAGATGTCCTAAATATCAAACTGTTCCAAGATGTTATTTCCATTCCATCCCTATGCCCCAACTCTGCCTATGAATATATTCCCTCACTTAAATGTATTCTGTTATTCACTGTATTTCACAGAAACTCGAGATACTTAAGGAAATGTCTCAAATGGTTGTAAGGGCTTCTAAGTTCCAAATTAGAATGTTAGGCAGAAGCAAGCCAAATGTGAGGTCCAGAATCAGAGCCAAAAAATGTCAACAAGTCAAAGCAGGTCTCTGTACTTCTACCAAAGCTTAGCTAGGAAATATCGAAATGGCTTTGATGGAGGTGTGGTATGTTTTCTTTTAGCCAAGAAAACCCATAACTACCACCTAAGTCTGCTGGTTTGTTGTACTGTGGTTTCTGTGTTATTGTGATGCTTAAGGCTATGTAACTTGCCCAATGTGGACAGGTATCAGAAGAGTTTTCAGATCAAGAACAGATTACAAAGCATGCCCAGGCTGTCCACCTCAGAGGAATTAGTCACTGAAAATCCTGTGAATATTAGCAAAACATTGTTAAATTCTAATGATTATTGCAGGAAGATGAGCCCCTCATCAGAAGGCCTTCTCAGAGTGGAGTTGAACATGACACAGAGGGAGTGAAGACTACAGGAATGAAACACTTGGGACTTTCTTTGGTTGATGGGGCATTAAACACAATGAGATAAAACATATACAAACATCGATTAATTTTTAGAGCTTAAATATATATGAAATCTGAATCCAGCAAAATTGGAAGTTGCTAAATATAAAATGGAACACATGGAGGTAAATATTCAAAATATTCTATCTTGAAGTACAATTCTTTCTGTGATCAGAAAATATCTATCCTGATAAAATGAAGTCCAATCAATACAAATATTATTTAAATTTTAGCACTAACTTCTAAAGCTAGTGATGAAGAAATTCAAGAATTCCATCATCTTCTTCAGTCTGAATTTGATGAAACATGTAATCAAGATATATTGGTAATTGTGGATTGAAATGCAAAAGCTGAAAATATACAGGAAGGAATATATGGTTGTAGTGGAAAATAGGGTCTTGATAATACAAGCAAAGCTGGAGTTGGCATGATAAAATTTTGCAAGACCAATGACTTCTTCATCACAAATACCTTTTTTCAACAACACAAAGTTGAATATACACATAGATTTCTCCAGGTATAATACACAGAAATCAAATGAACTACAAGTGGTAAGAGACAATGTCAGCAGCTAAAATGAGGCCAAGGACTAATTGTGGAAAAGACCATCAATTACTCATACAGAAGTTCAGATTGAAGGAAAATTAAAACAAGTCTTTGAGAGACCAAATACAACCTTGAGTCTATCTCACCTGAATTTTGAGGACATCTCAAGAACAGTTGACTCAATGAACACGAATGACAGAAGGCTTTATGAGTTGTGGGAGGAAATAATAAAATATTTCAGGACAAAGGAAAAGATCATTGATAAAACAAGGAAGGAAGGAAGGAAGAGAGAAAGAAAAGAGGGCCAAAGAAGACGCAAGATCAAACTCCGAAACATGCTTTTAATCATAGAACAACTAAGGCAAATGGAAGAAGAGATAAAGTCAAAGAGCTGAATAGAAAATTTCAAAGGGCAGCTGAGGAAGATAAAGTAAATTATTATAATGAAATGGGCAAAGACCTAGAAAACCAAAATGGAAGGACATGCTCAGCATATCTTAAACCAAAAAAACTCAAGAAAAACTCAAGTTTTGAGTTGGAAATATTAAAAGATTGTATGGGCAAAATATTGAATGATGCAAGAAGCATCAAAAGAAAATGGAAAAAATGTATACAGAGTCACTTTCCCAAAAATAACTGACCAACATTTAACCATAAGAGTAAGAGTCGATGGTGCTGAAGGAAAAACCTCAAGTTATAAGGAAAACATTAGCCCAAAATAACATTCCAGCAATTGATGGCATATCAATAGATAAGTTTCAAAAAGCCTATGAAGCACTGGAAGTACTTATACGTCTATACCAGGAAATTTGGAAGACAGATACTTGACCAACTGACTGGAAGAGATCTAGACTTGTACCCATTACAAAGAAAGGTGACCCAACAGAAGACCCAAATTACAGGACAATATCATTGATATCACATTCCAATAATTTTTTTCCCCTGAAGATCACTCATCAGTGGTTGCAGTAGTACATTGACAGTGAGCTGACAGAGGTTCAGGCTGAATTCAGAAGGAGACATGGAACAAGTGATATCATTGTGAATGTCAGAAGCATTTTGGCTGAAAGTAGATAATATCAGAAAAAAAATGTTTACTTGTCCATTTTATTGACTATGCCAAGGCATTTGACTATGTGGATCAAAATTAACTATGGATAGTCTTGAGAAGAATGAGGTCTCCAAAACGCTTCATTGTGCTCATGTGGAACTTGTATATAGATCAGAAGGCTGTTGTGTGAACAGAACGAGGGGATATTGCATGGATTAAAACCAGGAAATACTCATGTCTTACCGTACTTCGTCAAATTGTATTCTGAGTAAAATATCAGAGAAACTATGAATAGTGTGACATTAGGATTAGAGGAAGATATCAATAACCTGTGATATGAACATGACATAACCTTGCTTTCTAAAACTGAGGAGCACTTGAAGCAATTGCTGATGAAGATCAAGGATTGCACCATTCAGTATAGATTATGACTCTATATAAAGAAGGCCAAAATTCTTACCAGTAGATGATGTTATGCTAAATGGAGATAAGATTGAAGTTCTCAAGGATTTTGACGTTCTTGGGTCCACATTCAATGCTAATGGAAGCAGCAGTCAAAAGGTAAAAAAAAATGCATTGCGTTGAGTAAATCTGTGGCCCCAAATTTCTTTAAAATGTTGAAAAGCAGGAAGTTCGTTTTAGGACTAAGGTGAGCCTGACCCAAACCATGGTATTTTCCATTGCCTCACATGCATATGACAGCTGGACATTGAATAAAGAAGACCAAAGAAGAATTGATGCACTTGAATTGTGGGGCCAGCAAAGAATATTAAAACACCATGGACTGCCTAAAGAACAAACAGATCTGTCTTCAAAGAAGTACCTCCAGAGTACTCCTTAGAGGCAAGGATGGTGAGACGATGTCTTATGTACTTCAGACATGTTGTCAGGAGGGACCTGGAAAAGCCCCTTTTTTAGGCAGGATTCTCTAGAGAAACAAAACCAGAACACTATGACTATACTGCTCAACTAGCT
This sequence comes from Echinops telfairi, assembly GCF_000313985.2. NCBI lineage: Eukaryota > Metazoa > Chordata > Mammalia > Afrosoricida > Tenrecidae > Echinops > Echinops telfairi. Next base: position 1,425,452 of record NW_022103906.1, read on the forward strand.
CAAGCAGCAGCATGCTGGTCTGATCACCAGGGAAATATCTATATTCATCAGACAGGGTGGAGCAGCAATAGTCAGTAGCTCAGGAACATAACAAAGCAGGCTCTGATGGGGTCTTGAGTCCCAGCAATGTACTCGAGGCGACACGATCCACCAGCAGCATGTCCGAGTAAGTCTCAAAGGAGTGACATGATACACGGATTGGCTTGGCCCACAAGTAGTGCAGCACATGGTTGAGGCAACTAGCTCAAGCAGCAGTATGCTGGTCTGACCACCAGGCAGAAAGAGAGAAGGGGGTCGGCCTGGAAAAGTCATTTATCTTGCTGCCCTCTAATCAAGCTGCAGCCTGATTGAACTCTGACCACACCTTCCTGTGGAAATGTAGTTGGTGCAATAAACCTAACTATCACACACAACATCTTTCCTAAAGTAGGACAGTGAAATTAAGAAATCCCTCAAGAATGTCGATTGACACAGTGGCTGCAACAATGGGCTCAGGCATAGGCACAATTGTGAGGATGGCACAAGGCCATGCAGGGTTTCTCTTGAACATCGGGTCGCTATGAGTGGAACCAACTGGATGGCATCTAACATCAACAAATTCCTAGATTTCATATACAAAAAATCATAGAAATACACACGCAACATAAAAGAACAACAGTGTCATAAAAAAAGAACTTCAATAAAAAAGAAAGCAAAAAATATTGAAAACGGAATCATCTTTAAAAGGGTCTAAAAGAGATCAAGTGATAAGATTACATTTAAACCTACGTACATCTGCCATAATTGACTTTACAAGCTGTCTAATAATAAGGCTGTTCACATCCCTCAACTATGGTCAGAGGGGACTTACTGGAGACATAATCCATGGGGGTGACCTGCAAATGGAATTGGGGCATCCATTGTCATTCATAGGTTTCTACAGAGAGAAGGTTCAGAATTGTAGCTCGAATACCATTCCCTGCTTCAGATTTGTTCTTGTTATGTATAATGTTTGGATCATACATGCTAGTGTGCTTTTTCCATGTGTTCTTAGTTGATATCTCATTTAGATGGCTACTTGTTTCAAGAAAAGCTTTTAAGATCCCCAGATGCTAGTCTTTCTGATAGCCAGGCACCATCTGGTTTCATCACCACACATTATTTTAGCACCAATATCTTAAGCTGTCTTTTCATAAGGGAGAGGATGATGTACAGCCATGCCATAAGAAAAAATTGTTCTTAGATTGGGATAGAATTAAATGTGAGCTAGAAATCCATTAATATATTTATGGTTTATATGAGAATATGCCTCGTGTTCACTGTAGAAATATTGTTATACTCTCATGATAAAGAACATTATAAATCATTCCCTTGAGGCATAAGCTGATTCTATTGATAGTATCATTAATTAAGTCCATGGTAGAAACACATGAAAAGGCTTTTAAATATTAAACACTTCGGTCTGTCTTAGGTTATTTGGACTACTGTAGCAAAATCTGTTAAAACAGGTGACTTAAAACATGAGAAATATATTTCCTTATGGTTCTAGAAACTCATAAGTCTAAAATCAAAATATTGGCAGAGCCATACTCCTGCTGAAAGCTCTAAACGAGACGTATTGCTTTGATTCTTCTATCTTCAGCTGGTTCAAACATTTCGTGGCTTGTGCCGGCATAACTGTAATATCTGTGTGTATCTTAATATTACTGCCTTTTCTCCACATCTCTTTCTATGTCATCCCCTGATGTTCTACCTCTGTGTCTTATCAGATTATGTGGCTCTCTTCTTTTCATGGAAGGATACCAGTTAGACTAGATTAGGACCACTCTTCTAAGTATGTTCTCAAAATGAGGCCATTTTCACACGTGAAAAAGTTTAGGATTTCAAATGATCCTTTAAAGGAACATAATTCAACCTATCAGATGGCCCTCAAAAAAGTATTTCTACTGTGTGTTTTGTTTGCACCCTTGATCTCTTGACTGTGACTCTTGCAATAGTGCCTTGATTAATCCCTCTGCTCAGAGCCCTTCTTACTCGTATTCTTATTTACTAGCCCTCTTTCCTGATTTATGGCACCATGAAATCAAATCCACTAAAATTAACAAATTATCTTCTGGATAACAAGCCCCATATGCCTGACCAGCAAGAGAATTGTGGAACAGAGTCCAAAATAAGACCAATCACAAAACCATCTGTTAACCTGTGTTCAAATATCCTTCATGGCTACTGAAACCCAGTGAGCTCATGAAAAGATAGCATGTCTAAGGAATGAAATCGTTTACCCATGAACAGGTTTGTTTTATTCCCCATCAGCAGGTTTGTAGTATGTCTGCTCTCTGGTGATGGAAAGCTATGCTACTAGGATTTTTATTATCAGCAGGGTCATACATTACAGAGCTTCCGGACTGAGTGAGATAAATTAAAAGAACAGGTCTAATGACCTTCTTTTGAAAATAATTCAGTGAAAACCCTATGGGTCACAATGGAATGTTGCCCAGTATAATGTTTGGATGAGATGTAAGGCTTTTCGATCAGAAGGCACTCAAGATACATACTGATTGCAACAATGGACCCAAACACACTCTGATTTCGAAGAAGACACTAGTGCAACAACTTGTTGTTTTGTCGTGCGGGGGTGGGGGTGGGGGGTTGCTATGACTCAGAGCAGACTAAATGGCAATTAACAACACGTGATGGAATATCCAACTGGAGGTCATAGGATAAAGGGAAGGAGCAGAATCATAAATCAGGGAAATATGTAGAACTAAATTTCAAAGTAGGAGTGAATCCCAGAAGCAAGAGACAGTGATCTAAACAGCTCATCAAAGTCAGGAGATGTTAGAGAAGGAGAACCCCAGGCACAGTGGAAGCAGAGAATGACAAGGGAGGTGGTGAGCTAGGGGGAGTTACTGACTTCTGCCTGGAGAGGCCCGTTTTCTGCCTGCATCTGAGCTTGCCTCCCTTTTACAAAGGAACACACAAGAAAATGAGACTCTTGTCCCTTGCTAAATGGCAATGATTGGCTCATTATGCAGTGGGACGTAGTGAAGCTATCTGTTAGTGTAGGTAGGATTAAAGTAGCATCTGTTGACACAATTTTCTGTTAATTAAACATTTTTGTCTAACATTGTTTTAAGTATTCCTCCAAGAGTCCCAGAGGATAATTCTCCTCACATGATGGAGTTGTTCTACTTAATAGAATGAGTTGTGATGGGACCCACTTTCCCTCTCCTATTCTGCCCCAATACACACACCCCCAAAATGATATAACAAAGTTATTCTGATCCTTTCATGACAGAGTCACCAAAAATATTGAATTTCATTTTTAAATGCCTTCTCAGATATTGTTTGTTTAGGGATTTCACAAGTAGGTTACCTGCCAAGTGCTTTGATCCTTGTGAATTCAAATAACTAACATTTGACTACTTTCTTCATAGTTAATATTCTCAAGAATACATCGACACCAGTGAAACCAGTAAGTCATACAACACCTGCTAGTGGGGAGCAAAGTAAGACCAGCGTGGAATTAGTATGTTCTCTCTAACAAGACAGAGACAGCTCCTAGGGGTGTAGGAAGCAGTGAAACCCAATGACCTCCACACTTCACAGTAATCTCTAAGTTTGACATCACCATATTAAAGAGTTACCTGACTCCCAGCCTCTATCTCACTCTACCTGCTGCTGATGGTTTAATAAATAAGCCAGGAAAATTCCAGGAAACAGACAGCTTTGTTCAAAGCAGCTGTCTCATTTCTTCCTGCGATGAGCTGGGCCTGCAGGGAAGATGGGTGCCTGGAAAGAGATGGGCAATTTAGAAGCAGATCTCAGGTATGACAAGCGATTATTTGAACAGGACCCCCACATACATTAATGTTCCTGAAAGAGATTTTTCTGGAAAATGAAAGTCCAGCTGTAGTTTTAAGATGATTGTTATATTTACACATAGAAGCACATGTTTTTATTAAGTGACTTCTTGAATAACAGAAAGAAAAGTGGGCTCAAAAGTAAGGCCTTGGATCGACATCCTGATTCTTCCTCTTACTATTTTGCCTTGGAAATGGTTTCTGTATCTTTGGCTCATGGCCTTTTCAGCAGTTACCCCTCATGGAACGTTGGTGCTGCAACTAAATGAGATTACCTATAGAAAATAATCAGACAAAAAGAGATGCTGCAGTAGGGGTGCTTTATGATGGATGAAATGTTTCTTTTGATGAGTTGAAAACAAGATTCTAATAATATTTGTGTTCTACATTATGATATTTATCAATGGAAAATCGAGAATGAAGTTCTCCAAACACTAAACATTTTAAAATTGGAAACAACAAAAAATGCTGAAGTATAATTTTTCATCGGTATTATAAATCATGATAGGTATTATAAACCATAGCAAAATATATGCGTTTACTCTTCAACATTTCAATGCATTAGGAGGATTCTCCTTTTACTCCTATGTTAGGCATTTAATATTGATTTGTTGAATGACTTGATGGATAAATGAATCAACATATTAGGAGCAAAGAAACGTCCAATTCGTCCCTGCACTTGCTTCCTATCCAAGGACAAGTCAGTGCATTCATTTCTTTACAAGGCACACAGCATCACATGGATGACCAACTCAGAATGCTTTGTTCCAGCAGGGCACTGTGGACACCATTAAGTTCTTGTGGGGCAGATTTGCAATATGTTTACATCACTTTCTCTAATGCCAAAATATTCTTTCTATTAACCCTTTTGCTTTCTTAAATTTCAGGTACAGAAATTCAAAACTGCATCATGAATGGTGCTTATTCAGCACCATCTATATCAGTTAGAAATACATTTGGCTGAACTAATAGAAAAACCAACCAAGTGTGCTAAACAAGCAGCTATTTTTTCTTTACCGCTCGTAAGTCCATGGAAGCTAGATCGGACCTGCTGTTCTTTGATGGAATTGAAGTTCCAGGCTCTGTCTATCTATCCACCGTGCCAGCCTATCATGGCAACAAAATTACTATAGATAATACGTCTGAATTTAAGGTAGAAATAAAATCAGCGGTTGGGTTTGGAACTTCAGTTATCCCTTTGATCTCAAAAGTCAAAGCTTTCCTAGAATCCCACAGCAGACTTTGCCGTATTGTATCTCATGGCTACTACCGACGGAAAGGGAGCTAGAAACATGAGCAGCCAGCATTGGGGTCAAAGTGGTGAAAGGGAAAATTTGTGAAACCATGCCAGCTGCAAGGTTTGAAAATCTTCTAGCCTTTAGACCTCAAACACCTGAAGTTAATCCTCTATCCCCCAAACATCAGCATGGAAGAGTTTCACTTAACTCACATTTATGACCAATTATTAGTCATGTTAGGAGTTATATGCAAAAGGGTACTCAGCATAGAAAATATGAGATATCTGTTCTCAGTGAAAATCTATTGAAAATTTAGTCAACTTACAATGAAAACTCCAATGTCTATAGAATGCTTATTATGAACACACAATACTGGAGGCATCGAGATAAGCAGTATCCCTGCCCTTGAGGAAATTCTGCTGTTTTTGAGGTGCCGTTGTTGATTCACAGTGACCACAGGGAACAACGTCTAACTGCTCCCTGGGGCTTTCAAGGCTCTAAATTTTATGTAAACAGATGCCCTGCGCCTTCTCCCATAAAGCTTCTGTATGGATTTGAACTACAAACTTTCAGTTAGCAGCCAAGTGCTTCACTGTTTGTGCAGCCCAGGGATTCTTGAGAAAGCTCCAAGGAGACTGAATATCATAAATTGTTGATTTATGTATAATGCTAAGCTATAAATGCTAAACTAGCGGCAAGACCCCTGATGATGTCGTGGGTGATGCACTAAACTGCTAACTGCAAGGTCAGAAGCTTGAAACCACCAGGAGAAAGATGAGGCTTTCTGCTCCTGAAAAGATTTAGAGTCTTGGAAAAGCTAGAGGCAGTTAACTCTACTCTATCCTATGGGGTTGCTCTGAGTCGGGATTCGCTAGATGGCAGTGCGTTTGGAGTTTTGAAACAATAGGCAGACACAAGGTCTAGAGAGGGACAGGAAAAAAGTGAGCCACTCTAAATGTTCAGAGAAGGCTTATGAAAGAGATAGTGCCTGAGCTGAATTGAAAATAATAGGTATAGAACCTGGGGGCTCAGCTTCAGGAAAGCAGCCCCAAGTGAGATAAATAATGTTAGCAAAGATAAAGATGTATCAATTAGGTTTGTGAGAGTGGGTACAAACTAAAACTGAATCCTTGGCGTGTTATGAGAGAGAATTCATTGACAGTTGTGGACTTTATTCCATAGATAAAAGAGATATTTTATATATTTTAATCCAGCACTTGATATGAAGGTAGTGCACAGGATGAATTAGCTGCATTAGAATTCCAAGTACCAGGCCTATGTGCAAGTGCAAATATACATTGCAGTGTGTGAGAGAAAAATTACCTAAGTCATTCAACTCTGAGAGTAGTCAGAATGAAAGGATCTCAAGCAGAGTTTGAAAAAGTGGAGTGCAGTGAAGCAAAGACCAAGGAAGCCATCTCCCCAACAACTACACACATGTGAGAAGTTCTCCTTACTGAAAGCAAAACACTTCAGAAAAGTCACAGGCAAGCTTGTATTATTTCATGATTTTAAAAGCCAGGTACACAGAACAAGATTCCTTATGAGATAGTTAAAGTTTATTGTGCCAACCTGGCTGATAAACACAGGTGGGGTTAATTGAAGGGCGGAGGGATAAATGGCTCATGAGCCTCTCCTTTCTAGTTCTCGGGTCTCTTGCTTTCTGATAGTCGGACCAGGGTGCAGCTTAGCCAGTTTCCTGCTTCAGCTGGCAAGGCTGACTTCCTGCAAGACATCCCTGAGGAGAAGCCACATGGACCTACCCTGATGCAGCCCTAGGTGCTGGGGCAGCCATGTGGAGACCCCTGCCAGTGCTGAGATGCTTAGACATCCACTGACATGCTTTCCCTGTGCAGTCAGCATCACTGCGTGTGTTTTGTAAGATGGAGGAGAACTTTGTGGATTGGTGTTGGACATATGGGTAAATATTGGACTTGTGGGCTTGGGCAGCACTGGGTTGGAATGTATTCTTGATGTGCACTTACCCTTAAAACTCTCTTATACATATGAGTTTCTGTGGATTTCTTTCTCTAATGGACCCAGGCGAACACACCTTCCATCACTGTTTCAGTAAAATTCTCTCGAGTGAGCCTGCAGTTCAATCTGCTTCCTCACCTCTCTTGCCCTTTCTGTGTTACACTAGAATGCCACCATGCCACTTGAAAGGCTGGCTATTCTTTGCATATATGTGACTGAATGGAAGCACCTGTGAAAAATCATGAGCCTCTGTGATTTATGCCCTTTTTCCTATCCTAAGAATTTTTCAGTAGTCCGAGAATTTTGATTCCTATCTAGCTAAAGCCTGCACTAAAAAGGCCAGAAATTCCATATCACTACTTACCATGAAATTTCATATCAAGGAAACCTCAAACAAAGAAATGAGCACTGAGGTGGGAAAAGAAAACAACTTCACTTTCATCTTCACCATTACCCTCTCAAAAAGAGAAACATTGATTCTCAAACATAGAGTGTTTATAGGCAGCTTTCTAAAGGATTTTCTTAAATCGACCCTTTCAAAATAAGGCAGGCATATCCCTTACTTTTTATGAGAATGCCAGCACGAGCAGACTCTGAAAGTCAGATGCATGAAAATGTTCTGCAGGGTAAGCTGCTGCTCAGGCAGGGGCTTCGGCTCACACTGCGATCTGAGCAGCTGATGGGGCAGGTAGAGACTGTGCACCCTCTGCTTCAGAAGAAGACAATCAAAAACAAGGAATCAGGCACATGAAAATACTAAAGGCAGTCCTTCCAGTATGTGGCATCCGAAAGACTTAATTTTTAAGTGCTCCTTTTCTTTTCAAATATATACAAGCCTATGTGTTTCCTCTTGGGGTTCAAACATACTTTTAGAAATTCAAATTTTGCAAAAGTGAAGCAATATGTTCTTAATAATAATTGTCTAGATTGCGTCAACTGAAATTTTAATGGGGTGATATTTCAAAATGCCCAATTTTTTTTCTGAGACAAGCCTCAAATTCTGCATTCAGGTTGAATCTGGTTGCATAATGTCACAGAATCAACCTTATGGGAGCACCTGATTAGTCTTCTATTCAAAATGTGTTAAAGCTGCAAAGGACAAGCCTTTTCTTTAAACCAAACAAGTGTTATTACTATATGAGTAAGGGTAAACATATGGAGGAAGGCAACCATGATCTGTTGGGACAAATGTAGTGTCACCCCAAATCTCTACATTTAAAGAGCATATAATTCGCTCTGAGAGAAAAGAGACAGTCAATAATAGCATTGGAGTAAGAAAGAGCAAAGAGAATAACTTTGCCAGAAATCACCCCTGTATCAGAAACTGGACTGGGATCATTACCATAAAGCAGAAGAATACAAGTTCTTGGTGGATAATTCATGTAACACACACCTACCGTGATGAAAATAAAAGTTCCCCAAACTGATAATAGGGAGTTAGTATGTTCCCTGTCTGAAATCGAATTGGGTGGCAAGAAGGAAGAAGTAAAGTGCCGTGAGCTTGGTTCGCTATAGAAGCAAAATCACTGAAGTTTTGATACATGTTTATGTGCATTTATATATAGATGCACAAACACACACACACATACATGAGGGTATGTATCAAATAAGAAACATACAGTCGTGACACACAGTCAAGTTCCTTCCAAGTCAATCAGTCACATGTCAGGCTGCAGGAGCTAAGGAACCTAAGATTGTCCCGTCAGATAACAGGTTTCTGACTGCAGACACTAATCAATACAAGGTCACAAGGCAGGCTGCTGAAGAGTCCCAGCATTAGCAGACAATACAATGAAACTCAAGACCAAAGAACCATAGGTTAGATAGCAAGAAAGATCCAGACCCAGGAAAAAGCAAGCAAGCTTTCTCACTATGTCCACCTTTGTTGGAAACAGACAAAATCCCTGAGAAATTCTCGTTCTGGGAATGATTACACTTTAACTGCCAAACAACTGAGAATCCTGCTCAGACAAGTTGACATGAAACCCAAACTATCACACTACATTTGAATTATTTTGACAAAGAATCACAGTTGGTCTCGTGACTGTAATCAAACTGAGAGTCTGAATAGTCTCACTCCATAGAATCTTGTGAATAGGACAGAAAATAAGTTCAAAGAAACTAAAAATCAAGACAAGTTCAGCAGGAGAATGCCAAACAGAAGGGTGGAAGCAAACCTGAAGTATGGCCACAGGGTATATTTAATTAAGTCCTTTTACTTCCCTGTAATAGTTCCATAATGGTTCCAATTTATGGCAACTCCATGCATGTTAGAGTAGAGTTATGCTCCATCAGATTTCAATGGCTGATTGAAATTTCTGGGCCTTTCTTCCGAGGAGCTTCTCTGAGGATTCAAACCTTCAAACTTCTGTTTAGAAGCCAAGAACACTAAGAAATGTCACCATCTAGGAATCACCAAAATCCAAATGAAGGGCAGACATGTTAGTGGGACAGGAGGAAAGTAAAAGAAAATAGAGGAAAGAAGTGGGAGGCAAAGGACATTTATAGAAGCTAAGTGCAGGCATGTACATATGTGAATACATTTATATGTAATGATAGGGGAATAGATCTTTATACATATATTTATTTTTAAAATATTATGGCAGCAGATGGACATTGGGCCTCCACTCAAGTACTCCCTCAATGCAAGAACATTTTGTTCTACTAACATGACACTCTGTGATGTTCACCTTCCCTAACCACCAGCCTGTGTGATCATGAGGTGTTAATGAGATCAGGTATCAGGCATCAAAGACCCAAAACAAAACAAACCAACCAACCAACAAACAAAATCATATCAATAGGAATGAAGGGGAGGGAAGAGTGGAAGACCCAAAGCCCATCAATAGTTAATTGGACACTCCCCTGTAAGGGTCACAAGGAAGAGACGAGCCAGTCAGGGTGCAGTAGAGCACTGATGAGCACACACAACCTTCCTCTAGTTTTTAATGCTCCACGCCCCAATATTATGACCCCAAGTCTATCTCACGAATCTGGCTAGACCAGAACACATACACTGATACAGATAAGAGCTGGCAATTGAGGGAACCCTGAACACAAACCGCTCAGGACTCATAAAGGGAGCAGCGATACTAGGAGGGTAAGGGAAGGGTGGGGGAACCAATCACAGTAATCGACTTATGGCACCCCTCACAGGGAGACAGACAGCAGAAAAGTGGCTGAAAGGAGACAGTAGTCAGTGTAAGACATGAAAAATTAAAAAGAATAATTTACAAATTATCAAGGGGGCATGGGGGAAGGATGGTGGGGGAGGGAGAGCTGATACCAAGGGATCAAGTTGAAAGAATATGTTTTGAAAAAGATGACAGCATATGTACAGATGTGTTTGACACAATAGATATACGTATGGATTGTGATTAGATCTGGAAGAGTCCCCAATAAAATAGAATTTTAAAAGAAAAAAAAATAAAGGAACTTGTTTGTAACAACAATAACAAAAACTTTGTGCCATCCAGGAATTCTTGATTTCCCTATTCAAGGCAGAGGTGATCTGGGGGATGGGAAATAGATCAAGACACTGTGCCCTCCAGAATGCAAAAGGAAGAAAAATAACAACTGCAGCCTATACGCTAGTGAGAAGCCTGTCTTCTGACCTCTTTTGAATCCATTTGTAAATTTATTTCAACATTTTAAATCTTCATATATATGTGTGTATGTTTAGTCTCTTTTGAATCAGTTATGCTATTTTGCTGGTTCTTGATTCATAATAAGCAAAGTAGAATCTTTGGTATGTGCTTACTTTGTCTTATTATAGGAGTCATAGTTTTACCTTTAAAAATACTATTCGGCTGGATTGAATTATAATAGCATTGAGGAAATCTCCTGTAACCTTGAGCTTGATCATGGTCATGTCCAAAATAGGAATGTTATGACAGAAGAAACGTAGGAACTGTTAGCCTATTGGCACCCCTGCCATTTTTGTTTTATCATCTCTATGACTTTCCTAGGTTGAATCCTTTAATTGGTTCATATTTCATTCAGAGTAGAATGATTCTTCCTACTTAGCTTTTGAAAAAGGACATAATAGACTACTTATAAATGATATAAATACATGATATTCTTTTGAAATATTTTAATAGTTCGTTTCATAAGTGTCAAAGTAATATGTAAGAAATGGTAAAATATATATTACCTCACAAATCACTAAATATTGTTTTAGTTAATGTGTTCAATAATTTATTGAACAAAAGATATTAAAGCTGGTTTCTGCTAGAAAAATCATTTTTCTCCCTGCTGTGCACACATGCACTGCCCTTTGAATAATATTATCTTCCTTATAATTCCTGGGTTTAATGCATTGAATTTTAAAAGAATAAATATTCATTGAAGTCCTCAGTTTTTATGTCTTTTTCAATAGTTCTATGGCTGGAGGGTGGCTATGTATCATAAATCTCTAACAATACTGTTTTAACATTGCCCTACACTATCATCCTCTGAGTCTGTGATAAAAATCAACATTGTCATTTATTTAGCATAAACATATTTTTAATGTAGTATTCAAAGTACTAGACATGAATTAGGGATCAAGACAGATTCTTCTCATAATGCAGTAGGAAAGCAATACCTGTTAATAAAAAATGTAATTACTACTTACTGTGATCACTACTCTAATAGAAGAATGAATTGCGAGAGTTGGAAAAACACAGGGACATGGATACTATCTTTTATGGGTGAGGAGAAAGGAGATAAAAAAAGGGCCTTGAAGAGAAAAGAAATCAGTTAAATGAAAAAGAGGCATGAAGGAGCATAGTGGTGTGTGGACAACTGACCCTTTTAGTTTAGCCGGAAGAGGGGAGCATGAGGTGGAACCTGGAAGCAGCTAAAAGTTTTGGGGGATGAGCATGAAATGGTAAGGTAGAGACAATGTTGTGTAGCAAATGACAGGAATATAAACATTTGGGCTATGATCTTCTTATTAATGGGGAATTACTAAGATTTCTTAGTAGAAGAGTGATTGATCACGTCATTGTTTTAAGGATATAAACAATATATTTGAATTGTGGTGCTGGAGAGGAATATAGAATGTACCATGGGCTCAAGTAGAAAGAAAATGTTTTGAGAATGATGATGTCAACAAATGTACAAATGTGCTTGACACAGTGGACGGATGGATGGATTGTGATGAGTTGAATAAAATGATTCAAAAAAGAAGAAAGTACCATGGACTGCCATACAAATCGATCTGTATTGGAGGAAGTACAAGCAGAGTTCTCTTTAAAGGCAAGGATGACAAGATTTCATCTTAGGTACTTTTGACATAGTGTTAGGAAGGCCCAGTCCCCGGAGAAGGACATCATGCTTGGTAAAGTCGCAAGGCAGCAAAAAGTGGGAAGGCCCTCAAGGAGATGAATTGACCCAGAGGCTATAACAATGGGTAAACAGAAGAACAATTGTGGGGATGGCATAGGACCCAGTGGTGTTTCATTCTGTTGTGCGTAGGGCCATGTGTGGGAACCAGTTTGATGGAACCAGCACCCAACAACAACCATGGCTATAATGGCTAGAAACAGTAAGATTGGAAGAAAGATGTATTTGTTCATTTTTGTTGTTATAGATACCATTCACTTGGTTCCTACCATAGCAAGTGCACAGCAAAATGAAACATTGTCCATACCTGAGCCATCCTCACAAAGGGTTCTTATGTTTGAAGCCATCAATGCAGTCACTTTGCCATGTGACGTGGTCAACGGTCTTCTTCTTTTCTGGCTGTCCTGCTACTTTATCAAGCATTATGTCTTTCTCAGGGACTGGTCTCTTAAACATGTCCAAAGTATGTGATAAAGTCTCTCACTATCGTTGCCTCTAAGTATCAATTGGCTGTATTTCTTCCAAGCAGTTTTCTTTATTCCTTTGGAATTCCATGGTTCTTTCAATATTCTTCACCAGCACCATAATTCAAATGACTGCATCAATTCTTTTTTTATATTCTTTATTTAGTGTCAAATTTTCACATGTGTATGAGGTAATGGAAAATACCAGGATTTGGGGTCAAGCACACCTTAGTCCTCAAAGTAAAAACACTTTCAATAGGTCTCATGCAGCAGATTTACCCAATGCAATTTGTCCTTTGATCTTTTGAGTGCTGCTTCCAAGAGCATTGATTGTGTATCCAAACAAGACAAAAAAAATCTTTCTGACTTCAAGCTTTTTTGTTTATCAAGATGTTACCTACTGGTCCAATTGTGGAGATTTGGTCTTCTTTTGAGTTGTAATCCATATTGAAGGCTGAAATCCTTGATCTGCATCAGCAAATGTTTCACGTCCTCATTTTCAGCAAGCAATATTGTGTCATCTGCATATTGAAGTGGTTAATATGCTTTCCTCCAATCCTGATGCCACACTATTCTTCATGTAATGCAGCTTCCTTTAATATTTGCTCAGTATACAGATTGAATATGCATAGTGAAAGAATACACCTTTCCTAATTACACACCATGCACTATCTCACAGTTTGCACAACTGCTTTGTCATCTGTGTACAGGTTCCATGTGAGCACAATATAGTGTTTGGGGAATCCCAATCCTCTCAAGGCTATCCATAGCTTGTCATGGTCCACACAGTAAACCAACCACCTTGGCATAGTAAATAAAACACAAGTAGATATCTTTCTGATATTCCCTTTTTTTCAGCCATGAACCATCTGAAATTGTAAATGATATCCCTTGTTACATGTCATCTGAATCCAGCCCGAACCTCTGACAGCTACCTGCTAATGAACTGCTGTAATGGTTGTTGCATGATGCTCAGCAAAATTTTACCTGCATGTGATATTAATGATGTTGCTCTATAATTTGACCAGTCTTTGAGTCACCTTTCTTTGGAATGAGTACAAATATGGATCTCTTCAAGTTAATTGGCCCAGTAGCAGCCTTCTAAATTCCCTGGCATAAAAAAATAAGTCCTTCCAATGCTTCACTAGCTTGTTGAAACATTTCAGTTTGTATGCCATCATTTCAATTGGTATTACTGGTTTGGGGTTAATGCTTTCAGTACAGTTGGACTTCTTCCTTCACTATCATTGGTTCTTGCTCATATGATACGTCTTTAAATGGTTGAATGTCCATGAGTCCTTTTAGGTACAGTGTCACAGTGTATTCCTTCCATCTTCATTTGGTACTTCCTCTATCATTCAATATTTTGCTCAGAGATTCTCTCAAAATTGCAACTTAAGGGTAGAGCATTTGATTTAGTTCTTTCATTTTAAGATATACTGATATACTCTTGGTCTCCGTATATTTCCTTATACTATTGTACATTGTCTACTCAAGCTTCCCTTTGAACTTTTAGGTTCAGATTGTTGACTTCATCATTTTTTCCATGTACCTTAGCTACTCTATGATTAAGACTGTTTCAGAGTCTCTTGTGACCTCTACATAATTTTTTTCTCTTTCCTGCCTTTACATTTCCTTTTGCTTTCTTTATGAATGATGTTCCTGATCTCATTATGTCTTCTGTCATTAGTGTTCAATAAGTTAAATCTGTTCTTAAGATATTCTCAAATTGAGGTGACAGAAACTCAAGGTTATATTTTTGTCTCTGGTGGACTTATTTTGATTTTCTTCATCTTCAATGTGAACTTAAATATGATGAATTGATGGTCTTTTCCAGTCAGACCCTGACCTTGTTTTAGCTGTTAACCTTGAGCTTTTACATTATTTCTACATTATTCTACATTATTTCTTCCCAGAGATGTAGTCAATTTTATTTCCATGTATTTCATCTTGAGAAGACCATGTCTGTTTCTTGTGTTGCCGAAAAAAGATATTTATGATGATGAAGTCTTGATCTTGCAAAATTCTCTCATGTGATTTCTAGCTTCATTTCTATCACCATGTGCATATTCTCCAATTACTGTTCCTTCATATTTTCAAATTTAGCATTCTAATTACCTACTTACCAATACATTTTACTGCATGTTTTATCAATTTCAGACTAAAGAAATAGTTTGAATTCTTAATTTTTTTCATTACTAGCTTTGTTTGCTGTGAATTAATTTGGATAGCAGTCGCATTGATTGCATTTTCTCTAATGTGAATAGGTAAATACTATCACAGACAGCATTGTCTTTCAAGATAGATCTTGAAATGCCCTTTTAGACGATGAATGTAATGTCATTCCTCAGGAATGTTTAATTATCAGCATAGTAAACCATAAGGATTTTCTGATTCAAAATGGCCAATACTAGTGCATTTCAGTCCTCTAATGCAATATAAATAAAGTCAATATTTATGCATTCCATTTCATTTTTAATGACATCCAATTTCCTAGTTCCACATTTTGATTGCTAATTGATGTTTGCAGCTCTTTATTCTCATTTTGAGCTGTGCCCTCTCAGCAAATGAAGCTTCCCAAAGTTTTATTCAGCCCATGTTATTATGCTTGACGACTTTAAGGAGGCAGCTCTTCCTCAGTCATATTTTGAGTGCCTTCCAACATGTGGGGTTAATCTCTGGCATTATCTCCAACAATGTTCTGCGCTTTTTTAGTGAGCTTTTTTCAGTATCTGACAATGCTGTGATACTTTCCATACAGTTTTCCATGACTAATTCCTCAGAAGTAGACAGCCTCTTCTTTCTTTGTAGTCTGTTATTATTCTGGAAATTTTGCTGAAAAGTGTTCATTTTCAGTGATCCTGCTGTCATTTGAAATACCTATGGCAAAGCTTCCAGCATCATAGCAACACACAGGCACTAAAGTACAATACACTGACAAAAAATTGGTGGAACATTTACAGATGTTCTAATGTGTACACCACCTCCTAGAGGCAGAAGATTGTATAAAGCACGGTGGATAGGATGAGGAGAGTAGCAGAGTGGATGGAGTGAAAAGAAGTTTCGATAATTAGATACAGAGGACCTGACGGCACTCATTTTAAAAGTAAGGAGAAGAATCAAGCATGATTTCAATGTTTCTAAACTGGTAGCAAAAGAGAAAGGACAGATTTCAGAACTGATAAAAATAAGTTGTGGGAGAGTGAGCTGTGGAAAAGTGGGCTAAGATTGAGGATAGAAGAAAGTAGCAAAGTCCCTCTACATTACATGTTAATTGTTGTTATGTATGCTGTATAGCCAAATCTATCTCATGGTGATCCCATTTACAATGGAGTGAGATTTTGTCTAGTCTTCAACCATCCTCAATATCCCTGACATACTTCAGTGTGCTGTACTTTTCCAAAAGAGGGAATTCAGCTTCCAGCAGTATATCAACCAATATTCTGTTGTGATCATAAGGTCTTCATTGGCTAACATTCAAAAGTAGATGCTCAGATCTGCCCAGTGGATCAATCTTGTGTAATTCTGGAAGCTCCTCTGAAACTTGTCCACCATGGGAGACCCTGTTGTGATTTTGCATAAACGCATCCCATAGTATTAAGTAAATCATAAGAGTAGGACAAACTGACTTGCAGGTACTGTCATACTGCTAATATAATGATCTCCAAAAGACTTCCAAGCTGTTAACCCTAACTGTCATTATAGGATCACCTGGGGCATCAGTTAGTATTGGGCTCGTAGAGGTTACACCTCAAAATCAACTTCACTAGCGAGAGATCTAAATATGACCATTAGACAATTTGACCTGATAGATATTTACAGAGCTTTTCATCCAAATACAAAGAAGTTCACATTCTTTTCAAGTCCCC
>NW_022103906.1:1447676-1468865 GCF_000313985.2 Echinops telfairi
AAATGTTTTGAGAAACGATGTACAAATGCGCTTTACACAATTGATGTGTGTATGGATTGGGATAACAGTTGTATAAGCCCCTAATAAAATGTTAAAAAAGAGAAAAAAAAAATCAACTTCACTGTCATCCTTTGATCTTAAAATATCACCAGGATGTTCTACTTTGAATCACATGTCACCTAAAATAAGCCTGAAATGAAAAAACAAGTAAAGCCCACAAAAAAAAAATAAGCCCACAATTTTTTATTACACTTCTCTGTAATTTTTTGACAAAAGAAAATAAGCCATTACTAAGTGACATAAGTCAAATCTCAGGAGACTTTCATTAGAATTTCTAAATTGTTTTATCTCTTTCAATAATACATAAATGAGAACAGCACTCAAAAATTCAGAAAGTATGGACATAAATAAGTATATTTCCACTGAAGTTTTGAAGAAACAAGTATCTTCATTTATTTGGTTTTCTTATTGAAACGGTTGAGGAAAGGGTTATGTTTTATAATCATTTATCCTTGCAAGAGTAGGAGCGTGATTAGTCTTTAATACTTAGCTCAGAAAAAATTAGCATAAACTATGTAAAAATTGACATATTCTTTATTTACATTAGTGTTATTTTGAACATGAAAATAATATTCATAACAATAAATGTTAAAATATATCAAATTCTTATTAAAATTTGCAAGTACTTTATACATTTAAATTTTGTAACAATTTTTTGACATCTAATTCACATACCACACAATTAAATGGTTTAGATATATTTTGAAAAATTGTGCAGTAATCACCACAATCAAATTTTTTCTGCCTATTGGCGAATCTTGTGTTACTCTGGAGTCTCGGCAGAAACCTATCCACTGTGGGAGTCCCTGTTGATATCTGGCATTGTTTCCTGCATCATATTCCCATGCAAACCATCACAGTAGGACAAACTGACAGATGGTTGGTGTCGTGCTGCTAATATAACAATCTCCAAATGACTCCCGGTTAGAAAATTTTCTTCCTTCTTGTACTTATAATTGTTAGCTTCCCATTTCTCCCCAACCTCCACTGCCATAACCCTAAGTAATTATTAGTTCAGCTATTTTTGTAGATTTACCTATCCGAGGTTCACATAAAGAAAACCATCAAAAACAACAACAAAATAAGACAGAGGAAATCTCCATTGAGTGGTGTAGTAGAGAAATAATAGAACAAATAACAATAGAAAAAAGATAGAGGAGGAGAGAGATGGGTAAGATATAAATAATGGAAGGACAAGTAATAGAGGAAATAGACAAAAAGGATCAGGTAGTACTAATTTGAAAATTGTAAAACTAGTGAAAAATCATTTTCTATTGTGAAAGAAAGGTAGTTCTAATTGAAAAAGAATGATAAAGAATTGTATAAGCTTTTGTTGTAAAGAAAAGGGAAAGGGGGATGGGAAGGGAAAGCGGGAACAAACGAGGAAGAGCTGTTTCGGTGGACTCTAGGCATTGCCCAGGAGCATTTTAGCTGGTATGAACAAGAGAAAGGTGTACTTCTAGGAGAAGGCTAGGATGAGTTCGGGAATGTGCTGGGAACCTGCCGGTCTGTTCAATAGAGGCAGTTGCAATAAATACACCATTCATTTGCGTGCTTAGGAAACTTAGAATAATCATAGGCTGATGCTGGCCTGGGGTCTAGGGAGTTTAATGGTACTGTTAGTGCTGGAAGACTGGAGGTCTTGCAGTTTGGGAAGTAGAGCAGTCACACCAGTCTTCAGTGGCAGGGGTGAGGGGTAGTGGTGGCAGGGGGCAGGCAGACTAACAGGAGACAGTGGTCTCTGAGAAGAGTACTGGGAGGAAATAGCAGATAGCAGAGCTGGTCATTGATTAATGAGTTGATCCGGGGGAGAGGGGACAAGGCATGACCAGTCCAGTGGGGTGGATTTTGTTCTTAATGGCCTGTAGTGGTCTATGTGAGGTGCTCTCTAGGAATTGAAGTATTGATAACTTAAGGAATATAGAAGTGCTAGAAAAAGATAATTCATTAAAAATAATGCAAGAAAGGATAGTTCCCGATAAAAGAGGAATTATACAAATAGTACAAGATTTGGTTAAAAAAAAAACATTAAAGAAGCCTCCGGTATAAACTCTTCCTTGGTAGAGTTCCAGAGTGTGCAGAACAAAAATCAGTTGAGCACTTGCAGGTAGTGGCTCTGGGTAAATAGCTCTATCCATTTGGGTGTTTAGACAGGCTGGAGAAGTCTTAGGCTGATGCTCAGCTGTGGGTAAGGGAATATTTTAGGGTCTTACTGTTTGGAAGGTACAGTGGCTTCACCTGTCTAGGGTTGAGTGTAGTCTTTCAAGAGGCAATGTTCTCTGAGAAGGATCAGAGGAGGAGGTGGCAAAGGTGGGCATCTTTTACCCCCAAAGGAGCAGAACACAAGTAACCTGGATCCTTGTGGGCAAGACTCACACTATTTAGAAGATAACAATCTCCAAGAGGGATGGGGAAGAGAGAGCTGCTCCAGGCACCTGTTCAAGAGCATTGGAGAAGGTCAACTCATAGGATATAGCCTGGCAAGGAGAGGGCAAGGAATAAGCCTTCTAAGAGGGCTGGCTATTGCTCTGGACAGATTGGGGTGGTCTAAATTGAGTGATGGCTGGGAGATAGGGTCATGAATGGATTGGGTGGTCAGGTCAGCAGGTGCTTTGTCCTGGACTCAAGGCAGTAATGGTGGTTGTCTGAGTTGAGGGCATATGATTATCACGTGAGCTGAGGGACACTCAACAACCAAGGGAAGAGGAGGATGTGTGGGCATTCTGGGTCTTGGTATATGGAGTCCATACCAGCTAGGAAGATAGGAGGTTACTTAAGCTTGTGATATTAGAAGCTTTTTCTCAGGGAAGTAAGGTTAGGTATCTCATGGGTAAGTTTAGCCTTTTAGCTTCCCTTCTGCTTTCCCCACCATTTCTGGACTTCCATGGGGCTTGTCTTATTATCCACTGAGTTGTTCTCCATGATTGCTTGCTCCTCATTTCCACTTTCTGAATTTTTTCATCCTAATTGTTGGAGAGAGATTCACTCTCCATTTGAACACCTAGTCATCTTGAACGCAAACCATCTTTTGATTGTTTGGTAGGCAACACATAGATTTTTCTTCTTGTTTTCTAATCCAGTTTGATACGCTGTGTCCCTTGATTGGTGCATTTAATCCATTAACACGATGAAAAATACAACTTTCCTCTAGTTCCTAAATGCTTCCTCCCCGCCCCCACTATCATGATACGAATTCTACCTTGCAAGTCTGGCTAGACCAGAGGATGTACACTGGTACAGATAGGAACTGGAAATACAGGGAATCCAGGGTGGATGATCCCTTCAGGACCAGTGGTGTAGAGGGAGGGTAGATGGAGAGTGGGTTGGAAAGAGGGATGGACAACGGAAAAATGGGTGAAGGGAGACGTCGGACAGAGCAAGATAAGACAAAATAGTAATTTATAACTTATCAAGGGCTCATGAGGGAAGCGGGGGTGGGGAGGGAGGGGGAAAATGAGGACCTAATGCCGGGGGCTTAAGTGGAGAGGAAATGTTTTGGGAATGATGAGGGCAATGAATGTACAAATGTGCTTTACACAATTGATGTATGTATGGATTGGGATAAGAGTTGTTTGAGCCCCTAATAAAATGATTTAAAAAAACAAAAACAAAATAACACACAGAGAAACTTCAATGCAAAAGAAAATAATAAAAACTAGAACAAGTTTAAAATAAAAAACAACAACATTCATTGTGATTATTGATATTTGTAGGGTTTTTGCTGTTATTTTGCTGTTTGTGACTTTCCCCCCCATTTTATTTGTGGTAGGTTTATTGGTATCTTTGGTTCCCCTCAATCCCCAAGTTTTTTTAAGTGGTGTTTTCATTGTATTGTTTTCTCGATGGTGGTATCCTGTAGGGTGCTATCAGGTTTGTCTTCTGTTGCTGTTGATTCTTTGTCAATAGTGATCCTGTTACTATTTTTTGTAATGGTAGTCTTATTTTGATGAATTCTTTTAATTTTTCCTTCTATGGCAATACCTTCATTTCTCACTTGTATTTAGGGGATGATTTTATGAGATATATTATTTTTGGCTGGCATGGTTTTTCCTCCAGAGCTTTGTATATGCCACTCTATTATGCTCTTGTCTTTGTGGTCTCTGCTGAGAAGTCTGGGTTGATCCTTATTGCCTTTTGTTTTCAGGTGACTCTTTTTTCCCAGCTGGACTCAGAATTCTCTCCTTTTCCTTGAAACTGGAGAGTTTACTATGATATATTGCAATGTTTTCCTTTGGGTATCTATTTTGTTTGCAGTTCTATAAACTTCTTGAATAGTTATTTTCTCCTCCTTTATGCTGTTGGGGAAAAGCTTTACCATGGATTCTCATGCATTTTTTCCCTGTAGATTATTTTGTTCATTCTTGCTCTGAGATACCAATGGACTTCTTTGGAGTCCTTAGACTTAAAATATATATAATTATTTCAGTTCCTCTCATCAACTTAGTCAGAGAAATTTTCTTTGAACTAATGCATTCAATTTTCCTTCATTCTATTTCTGAGGTCTTTTATCTTATTGTCTAATTCTGTTATCTTATTATTTATTTGATGATATTCCTTTTGGTGCAGGGATACAAGCTATTCAATTCCTTCCAATATTATCAAAAACATTCCCCATATTTCTTGAAGGCACCAAAACAGTTTTTCTTGATTTGTGTCTGTATTTGTACTTATTAGTTAACTGCTCTTTCCGCAGCATCATGGTGTACCTATTAATAGTGAGTGGGCTTCTGGGTTGTGTAAGAGTAGTTGGCTTTGTCATGTTATGCTGGAGAGGCCTAATAAAAGGTGGATAAAATATAGTGAGAAAATTGGGAAATGGGAGAGGTATTGGTAAGTAGGTAAAGTGTAGGACAGGGGAAGAAGAGAGAGACTAAAATAAAAGCAATAGTAATAATAATAAGGGATCATCTGAATGGACCAAGGAGTTTGCAAAAAAATGGAAAATGTATTTTAAGATGGTAGTAAGAATTAATAAACATTGTGGAACTATATTTTATGTGGAAAACAAGAGAGAAGGTGATCAGAAAGAGATAGTGGGTAGAACAGGAGAAAACCATAAGTAAATAATCCAGCCACAAAAAATAATATGTATATATGTTGTTAGAAGAAGCAGTATATTTAAAGAAGAAGGTGAAGGGGATGAAGGGAAAAAGCAAAAAGGGAGAGAAGGGAACAAAATAAATAACAGGACAGCTTGGCTTGCGTGTGGTTGTGGAGCATTTTGCCAAAGCAGAATGAATGTGGGTGGGTCTGTGCTTTTAAGATGCACAGGTGGGAAAATGGGGGAAAGGAAAAAAACAAACCTGGTTTCAGTAGGTGTACTAATCCACCTTGGGGGTGATTGTATCGACAGTGGGACACGACCACATAGCAGGAGGAAGGAAGAGGAGAAAAGGAAATAAAGAAAAGTGAAAGCATTGCTTGGAAGGTTCACCCACACGAGGTAGTGAGGAAATCTTCACCCATCTGTCCATGTCGTCTGCTATCCTTGCAGGAGACCGGAGGCTAGAGAAGACAGAAGGGTGGTTGGGTGGGTTGTGGGAAAGAGGAAAGAAGTGCTGTGCCATGGGAGTCAGTGAGAGTCCCCTACTGCATTTGTGCAGGAATGGGGAATGCAGAAAATAGCTCAGACTGCTGCTTAGTGGAGGACACGAGTCCTTAGCAGCCGGCAGACTTTGCTGTTCTTCCTGTGAATGAGAGCACTGCCTCTTCCCTTGGCTCCATCTAGTTCCACAAACTCCAACTTTAAGAACCATTGGTGTACTTTGCTTTTAAGTTATTTTTCTCTTTTCCAAAGAGCACAGAACTTCCCTCCTTAATTGGATTTCTCTGTGAGTTACTGAGATTTCCTGTGCTTGTTACATAGTAGCCACGTTCCTGGAAACCACAGCACATTTTGATTTAATACTTGCAGCACTCAGTTTTCACATGCGGCCATTGACTTAAAAGTTACATAATTTACATCATGCCATATGCCCAATGAAAAGTACAGTTTAATCCAAATTTGTCGGACATCAAAGCATACACCTTTCCCCCATATATTACCCTAATGTACCAAAGAGATAATTTATACAAAAGAAAAAACTTGTTCTATTCTTGTGTTTATTTGACATCAACACTTAAAATGTAAACCAAACTATAAAAGTAATATTCTCATTTTAAAAAAAGCTATATATTTTAATTTACCTTTAGGCGTTCTTTGTCCCAGGGTAGTGCACCACACACGTTTCACTCTATGTATTGAATACATGTTCAATTTCTTGAAAATCCTTAAACTTGTTTTCGGCCCTTGTTCTCTTTTCCCAAAATCCTTTATCAAAATCAAGATGGTGAATGGAAAAGAAGTATTTTATTATCTTCCTATTCATTCATTCAGCTACATCCTGCCTGTACCCATGGTAACCATATATTTTTAATATAAAACTAAAGTTCATGATCTGGCAAGAATAAATGTACTTGTAGAAGTATTGCATATAGGCAAGTTGTGTTAGCAAGTTGTGCTGATTGGAGAAACAAATTCATAGACACTCATATGTGTGAAAGAAAGAGCTTTATACAAAAGAGTAATTGTATGTTGAGAAAACATCCCAGCACAGTCCAGATCAAGTCCATGAGTTTGAGATTAGCCCATATGTCCGATACCAATCTATAACTTCCTCTTCAGACTCATGCAACACATGCAGTGATGCCAAATGCAGGAAGATCACAGGCCAGTGTGTGGAAAGTCTTGTGGATCCAGTAGTGGTGGAAGTATGTCAGCATTGGTGTGGATCTTTACGTGGCTCCTCCTATTGTAGGTCTCTGGCTTCATTGGTGTATCTCCTTGTGGCTTGTCAACAGGAATATCTCGCAGGGAGATGAAGTCCAGAGAGTGCGTCTGGCCTCCAGTGAATTTTTTATCTCCATCATGCCTCCAAATGAGGTCATCAAGGTGCAACCTGATTAACAGACTAGACTTCACCTCTTCCTCAAGTTGACAGTATATTGTGTAACTACTACACAATTTAAAATCAGGCAGAGTATGTCATTGTAAATATGCCCAATAGGACCACCTGTGAAAAATACTGGACTGGAAATGAAACCATGGGTTTGACTTGAACCACAGTTTCTAGCTCTATAAAATAAGAATTATAAATTCTTCCTTAATTTAATTTCCAACTCACCCCCCTCTCCCAACAATAATTAGTCACTGTGGAAAGTTCAAGATTAGGTCCCAGAATGCTTTATTCTTTTCAACGTCTGACTGACCTGATTGAACTGTTTGCTGTGTACACAGAAGACTATCTGAAAACTAGACAACTGGACTTCTGGGTTCTGGGCCTTTCTATTTTTTAATAGGTATTCTAAATGCTTCTTTAGTGTTATTCCAAGAGACAATACTAAACTACAGTATGACATGAAAAGCAGTTATATGAAAATACATTATTCTATTTATTTTAAGAATGTTGGTGAGAATATTATCCTCTAATTGCACACGTAGCTTTTGGTTGAACACCCAGAGTGAGGAATTGATCTTCCCTGTTACACTCAGGGACATCTGTGCTTTGATTGAGACCCTCTGCTAATCCTCTAGACAGTGACTCTTAAAACGGCTTGTGTTTCTCTCTTTAGATATGGAACTGAATTTATGCTCTACCATAATCAACTAAAGGAAAACTGAAGGCATTTTTTTCTGTGCTAAAATTTCCTCTCTAGTAAAGTGTATTTTCTGTCCTTGATGTTTCTCTGCTCCATTTCTTTATTTATTTTGACTTGTTGTGCTGCACAATTTTGAAAGCTACCTCAAATAGTTTATAAATAGAAAGAAGAATAATCATAGCAATTGCAAGGATCCTTAGGTAGCAAACTTAAAAAGTAGTCAGGAAGATGTACTAATCTGTAATCTGTTTGTAATGTAAACAGTTATTATACCTTTTTAGATCCCAAACCAAACTCCCAACTCACTGTTATTGAGTTGATTTAAACTCATATTGACCCTTTAGGACCAGTAGAACTGCCCCTGTGGATTTCCAAGGCTGTAAATCTTTACAGGAGCAAAAATCCTCATCTTTCTCCCCCTGAGTGGCTGGTGGATTCAAATTTCTGATCTTGCAATTAGCAGTCCAACATGTAAGCCACAACATTCTGGGAGACACTGCCAATGAGAAGTCCTGGCATCAGTACAAAATGGTCCAGGTGGCTCATGACTTTTCCCTTGCCATTTTTTTCAGACCCTATTATTTTCTTCTAGGATTGTGGCAAATATAAAATAATATATCACTTAAAACAAAGGCTTTGTAACAATAGCATGCTATGACTCCTTGGTATTATTTTATGAGAATATCTCTAGTCATCAGATGTTTCATTAGTTTCACATCTCAGATCAAGTAAAGAGTGACAGAAGTGGAAAGATGATAGACAGCGGAGGAAATAACTTTGATAGACAACATGTTGGACACAAATTCCAGTAAAGTGTTCACATCTCGGTCAGGTAGCAAACCCCTCTTCATTTAACCTTGCCAGTAAACAAGAAATGTCATTCTATCTCATTACAATTCTGAGACTAGAGCACTGTCATAGTTAAAATAATTTTCTTAACCTGAAATTTTCTTAATCTGTGCAACTTCTTCCTTTTAGACTTACAAAAGCCAATCTTATTCAGTATAAATATTCTCTTTGTTTTTTGGACCACTTCTATTTTCCTTCATTCCATTTTTCTATAGTGACTTTGGAAGTGGGAGTAGCATCATAAAAATTGAAAATAAAGCAAAACAAAGAAAAGGTCATAAATAATAATTTTTTAAAACTGACAATAACAAAGAAGAATAAATATTAAACATGTCTACTTTGTCAAGTGACACTGCATATTTTCAGAATAAATTATGATATTTCCTCCATTC
Source organism: Echinops telfairi (assembly GCF_000313985.2). NCBI lineage: Eukaryota > Metazoa > Chordata > Mammalia > Afrosoricida > Tenrecidae > Echinops > Echinops telfairi. The sequence goes on from NW_022103906.1 coordinate 1,456,616, forward strand.
AAGTGAATTCACTGTGATTTCCAAAAAGAAGGAGATGAAGTAGGTAAACACAAGGTACTAGATAAGAACAAGAACACTATGTAATGTGCAAAATTCAATAATTCATTTATTGCAGTTCATACCTGGCCTATACTTTCCTTTACTCAACAAAGTTTTAAATTCTATACCATTGGCTAAATTAATGTCATTATAAATAGAATTACTTTATGATCCAGGGGAATAATTGATAATGTTCTCTAACATAAACTGACAATAAGGTTTCTAAGGTGAACTAGAGACACAGTTAAAACATAGATATATGAATGGATTTGGGGCTCACACTTAATTCTATCTCCAATCTTAGGAAAATTTGTTGTTAAGACATGACCCTGCTTGATGCTCACCCGCATGAAGAGAGTACTGAACATATGAGTGCTATAGCAAAGTGTGGTGAAGAAATTAGATGGTGCCCATCTATCAGCAGGAATACCATCTGAGCCCTTAAAGACCTGTCTTCATACAAGTAGCCATCAAAGTGAGGCATCATCATCCACATGGAAGAAGCATACAAGCCTGTGTGATTCAAGAACTGTATATAAGGAACTCCAAACCCAACAAAGGAATAGTAGCAGAGCTTAAATTGTGAACACCTGGTTGACAACAGGCAATGGTTGCCAGTAGAAGCCCCAAATCCATTTGCAGGGTCCATACATAAATTAAGTCTCTGGTGTATCCCCTCTGACCATAGGTGAGGAATATGAATAGCCTTGTTATCAGAAATAAAGGATTGTAAAGTTGATTATAGCACACATGTGGTTAAGTTAAAATGTCATGCGATCTGATCTTTCTTTTGAACCTTTTAAATTTGTCTCAGTATATATATATTAAGGGGGAAATACATGTGGTTAAGCTTCAGGTGACCATAGACCAGGGATGTGAATGGCTTTGCTCTCAAGCAGAGTACATTAGAAAGCGGATCATTACAAATATAGTTAGTTAAAATTGAATGCCTTATCATTTGAGCTCCATTTTGGCTTATTGTAAATTTGTTCTAGTTTTTAATATTTTCTATTTTCAACTGAGGTTTTTTTCTGTTTTAATATATTATTGTTACTAGTTTTTAAGAAATGCTTTTCTGCATATGAAATCCAGGATAGGTAAATCTATAGAGATAGTAATTGAATTAATGAAAGGTTCCTTCGGGGTATGGAAGGTTAGGTTGGGGGCAAATGGGGAGCTAATAATGATGAGTACAAGAATGAAGAAACTTTTCTAAAATTGATTATGGTAGTGATTGTAAAAGTTAATATGATTGAAATATTGAATTATGTGAATTGTGAATTATGTCAATAAAACTGTTCTTTGTTGTTTTTTTTTAAGAAAAGAACCTTAATCTCCATCATACATTTTTGAATGTGATATGTAGAAAGGATATTCTAGGTATGATGATTAGTCAGTTTATCTAATGCATTGATTTCATATCCTAACTGGATCCCCTGGTCCAATGAATTGGACTGAACTTTATGTGGAGTTTATGGATTTCTTGCATGCTTCTGGCTTAAAACCACAAGCAGGATTAATAATGATCTTCCCATTTCCTTTCCAATAGGCAAGCAAGGTAGGCTTCTCATGGCCAGAAACTATAAAAGCAATATGAGCACTAGAGAAAACACATCACAGAAAAGGCCCGCCATTCCCCCTGACCTTGGAAAGAGGGAAGTGAAAAAATATAATATGAGCAAAGTAAGGAGCAGCAGCTCACAATTCTCTATGCTTTGCAAATGCCACTCATTTTGAGATATCTTAATGTAGTCAATTTTCTTGACCATTCCTTATTAGGGGTAAACATTCCTCATTTTTAAGATAAGAAATTTAGGTTAAAGGTAAACTAGCTTCCCAAGATGGTGTAACTCAGGAATTAGAAAACCAGAAATCACAATAAACAGTTTCCATCCTCAGAGGAAATTAGTTTCTACAGCAGATGTAAATTAAATGGACATTCTCTCATTGTTCCATTCACACATCTGGTGTGCTCCATTTTGTCTGGACAGATCTGCGTTTCTGGCCTGGCAATGAATGAGTGGGAAGAGTCTGAGTGTTTGACCAAAGCAAGTCAATCATAGAATCTCATTCCACTGGACACAATGGAGCAAGACAGGCGTCTTATGGTCCAAGCCAAACTAATTATAGTGGGGTCTTTCAATCTGGGGTCAATGTAAAGGACACATTATTTACCTTCTGTCCGCAAAAGTACAAGATTGCAGGTGATTTGCAGCCAACTGGAGTTCAGATGCAGTGTAATAGAATGAAGAGGCAGGAAGAAACACAGAAATGAAAGATGAAAAGATTCAAAAGATGGAAAGAATTCAAGGCAGTTTTCATGACTCTCATATGAGCCTCCTGGAGGGTCATCCCACTCCTTTGTTCTCCATGATTTCTCTGTTCCAGAAGTGAGTCTGAGCAGGGTTACGCAAACATCCTTCTGAAAGAATCCTGAAAAGTACAGACCTTTTATAAAATATATTCTTTACAGTTGCTTAAATCATGCTGCCACAACATGGTGAAAGCGGGGAGAGAAGATCTTGAACTCTAGGGCTTGCGTTGCCCTAATAGTGTGTGTGATATCTACACACCGTCCTACTTTCCACTTGTCAACGTGAACTGGCCTAACATAAAAGTATAAAATAGGAGATGTGATTCCTAGTAAAAATGTTTTAGGCAGGGTTCTCTAGAGAAATGAAGCCAGGACACTTATAATATATATATTATATATATATATTATAGATATAGATAGATTTATACAGCAAGCAGAAATACAACAGCTAACTATTCACACAGCAGTACAGAGGGTTCAGTTCAACTCAGTTCTGTGGAATAGTTAATATTCTGGAAGTCCTTCAACTCACCAGGACTGCCTGATCCAAGGTCAAGGAAGCTGACAGCAGAGTCATCCCTTCCCTTGGGCAAGGCAAACAGCAGGCAGCAGGGTGGGTCACCAATAGTCAGTAGCTTGGGAGCTTAGCAAAGCAGGCTTGGATGGAATATTGAACACAAACAATGCAAGGCGCTGGGATCCTCCAGCCTCAAATTCAAGCGATGTATGAACCAGCAGCCTGGCAAAGCAGTTCTTGAAGGAGCCTCAAGCTCTAGTGACACAGGGTTGGCCTGGCCCATAGGTGATGTAGAACACAGGTTGAGGCAGAGAACTAGCTAAAGCAACAGCATGCTCCAGCATGCTTTGATCACCAGAGAGCAAGAGATAGGGGCACGGGCCTTGTAGAGCCATTTAGCTCTACAAGCCCCCCGACACCACCCCCCCCCCACCAATCAAACTGTGACCTGATTAATCCCGCATGTTCTTATTGGCCAGGTTGGCACAATAAACCTATCACAAATGTCAAGAATGATCAAATACTTAAAGGATGCCGGATGGAATTCAAGAGTTATGGGTAACAGTGTCATGGGTAGAGTGGAGGGAAGCAGAAATGTAGTAAGGAAACATATTTTGAAAAGAAAAACAAGCAGATATGAATGATGGCATAAATAGGCAAAAGGACTCTGTTCCAGCAAGACTTCTATTCAAGTTCCAGATCTAGTTGGCTTCTATCTCACTGAAAGTCTTATTCTCACAGCACCTTGATTTTTTTTTCCTTGCAAACAAATTAGCCTAAGCTTTAATGGAAATTTAGCTTTTACACCAGAGAACATTCATATTTTTTATTCTTATTGAATTAAAAACTGTGAAGTTATATACCAGTTTAAAGCCTAATCTTATATGAACACTATTTTTCTATGAAAATAAAATGAAGAGCTGACGATGTACTTGTATTGCTAACCCCAAATAATAATGGGTCTGTTTATCTTAATTAACATGTTCAAGAATTAGAAATAAAAAAGCCTTCATTAGAAAAATGTTTACTTTTCCTTCCCTCAACTCCATTAATGTTTCTAAGTCATTAACAGAAGAAAATTTCAAACCAATGAGAGCATGACATTATGCTCTCTTTATATTGTGGGTGGTAACCATGACGTGCTTGAAATATCTGAAATTCTTGGGAAATATATTTTAGCTGTTTTCAAGCTCTGTTCAGCTAATGAACAAGAGAGAGCCTTAAATTCTTTCCTGCATGGGATTCTCAGTAAAGTTCCTTGTGAAGAAGCTAAGCATCTGAGTGTTTTATTTTATTTAATTATTATCTTCATTTAATTTAATGGAGTCATTTTAGTAAATAGTGGACAAGGAGCATTGGAAAACTTCCTACATCTACCTTATACAAATTACAAATGGACATTTGTTATTTGTATACAGTATTTTTCTCCCAGAAATCCATGAGATTTTATGTTTAGATAATGGTTATGCATATACACATGAATATGTGTGTGCATATGTGAATGTACATGCATATTTATGTATTAAAGAGTTAATATGAATATATTTTTTACAAAATAATAAAGAGAGAAAATTAGTCAAAATAAAGTTTAGAGTATTCAATTCCATAAAAATGAATGATTCCTTCTCCGTTCATAGAACACTGAACTCAAATAGGCAGCTCAAAATCTATTGCAGCCATTTGAGGAAATTAAACCCAGTTCCATTCCTCTACATCATTTGATGTGCAGCAGTAACAGTGAAAGCCCCCAGATTTAGGCATCATTGATTTTTAAGATGCTTGACTTTAAAGAACAGTTGGCTGGTGGTTGAGCTGCATCCACATAATGGTACCATAAAGGCATTGCAGATCTATGATTAGAACTCCATGAGAACTTGAGCAAGCCAGTGATACAGATCTATTTTGAGGTAGAAATGGGATTTCTGCATGCAAATTTAGTCTGTTACACATGAAATGGTCAGTATTAACAGTTAAAATGTCTTCACTGAGTTATGCTACTGATGAGCAATACCTAAACCCTGGTAGTGCTGTGGGGTAGGCACTGGACTACAAATCACTAGGTCTACAGTTTGAACTCACCAGATACTCCTCAGGAGAAAGATAAAGCTGCCAGCTCCCATAAAAATTCAGTCTTGATGACTATACATATGGTTGTTATGAGTTAGAATTGACTAGATGACAGTGCATATAGATGCATTTTGATAATTTCACTAAGGAACCTTCATGGTTCAACAGTTAAGTGCTTGACTGCTAACCAACATGCTGGCAAATTGAATCCACCAACTGCCCCTGGGCTTCAGATGTCTCAGCTGCAAAGAAAATTATATACAATTCTGTCCTTCTTTGTCTATATTTTTGACATCTCATTATAATAAATATAAACATCTTAAAGTTCTCTCAAATAAAAAGGAAATTATAGAAGCCTAAGTGAATCATAAAAGTCTGTGGAATTCCCAACCTCAGAGTTTTCTTAATGTCATTTGAAATATAGCAAGACAATGAGGCTTGGGCTTTCTTTCTGTGATAAAATTTTATATAGGACTGTCATAATTCAAAAGGTTAAAACATACTGTTATAAGATTTGTAATTTCTAAATATACTTCTTTATTTTTTGTAATTTTTTGGTAATTTGGAGTTAATGTATACAGTGAACCCCCGCCACTTCACGCTTCGACTTCCGCGGCTTCACTCTATCGCGGTTTTTGCATGACAGCGCATGCTTTGTCATTACTGCCACTGATTGGTTCATACTGTACATGCTTCTGTCTGCATCGCTACATATCAGAGCTACGTATCAGAAGCATTTTTGCTTTTGTACAGTGTACTGTAATTGTTTGCGATTTTTAAGAAATTTTATCTAAGCCCTATGATGGCTCCTAAACGAGCTGCTTCTTCTAAGCCTTCTGACAATAAAAATAAGCGCCAGAGGAAGATGCTCACCATCCAGGAAAAGGTAAAACTTTTGGATATGATCAAAGATGGCAAGAAAATCGTGGAGGTTGCACGCCATTTCGACTTAAATGAGTCTTCCGTTCGCTCCATCCGTAAAGAGGAAAAAAACATCCGTGCTACGACTACTTTCACTTTCAACAAGGAAGCAAAGCGCAACGTGACAAGTCGTAATACATTCATAGTAAAAACGGAGTCTGTCCTAGCCGTTTGGATAAATGACAGGCACAAGAAAAACATTCCGTTGGATTCGATAGTCATCCGGGAGAAGGCAAGGCAGCTCTATCAGTGTTTTACAGGAGACAAACCTCAACCAGAATCCCCTTCTGCATACTGTAAACTAGATGCCATAAATAATATAATAAATAATAAATGATAATTGTAACGTCCAAAATGTTTTACTGTATTTTCCCTTTTTCGTTTAATAAATTGGGTAATACGAGTGTAATGGTGACTAAAGGGTGTTTTTTCATGTCCTCTATGCTCTAACTATGAAAATATTTGATTTACAAATAAGGAATCCTACTTCGCGGAATTTCATTTATCACGGTAGGGTCTAGAACCAATTAACCGCAATAAACAAGGGTTCACTGTATATCATATCATTCCATAGTTCAGTCACATCAAGTAGTATTATAAATTGCTACCACAATCAGTTTCCAAGCATTGTTTTTTCCTTTCTGGATTCCTTGACATCATCTCCCTTTGACCTCCCCCCTCAATTTACTTCTTTAGAGTGAACTGGAGGTTCTGTTTTCCCCTTATCTCTCTGGGAACTCTACATTACACACCTGTCAGTGAATTCAGTAAATGAATAGTTAAAAATATATATATTTATATATATATATATAATTATAGATATAATCTTCACTTCCCCATAAGATGCCTACTTCAATACTCTGTTTTGAGAATTGTTTCATATCAACAAACTCTCATGGAAGTATTACAGGAGGAAAATGTGCTTGATTGGAAAATTCCAAAATGTAAATTTCAATACCATAGACAGAAACATCATAGTTAAAAGACAATTAGTAAGAGAGGGGTGGGAAAGAACATTTTTACCAAGAGTTAAAATCTTTTAGGAGTACCTAAGTTTCATTGTCCACCACTTGTCTGTCAGTTTATCACACTGTGGTGGCTTCTATAGTGCTGTGATTCGCCAGCAATTTCACTGGTATTTCAAAGTGAACAGGTTTCAGTAGACCATCAGAATAAAAAAATTATAAAGAAAAATAAGCTATACACTTCAGAGATATTAACCTTTGAAAACCTTATGAATAGACATAGAAGATTCTCACATACTGTTAATATCATGATTAGCATGAAAAGCAGTCGGACATTAGGCACAGTGCTAATATGACTGAGGAAGAATTGCCTTCTCAAATAATTTCAACTCTGAACCCTATGGTATTGAGTCAATTCCCACTCAGAGCAGCTCTATAGGACAGGTTAGAGACTGTCCCTGTGGGTTTTTGAGACTCTTTACTGGAAAAGAAAGCCTTTTCTTTCTTCTGCAGGGTGATTAGTAGCCCTGTAGTTAGCAATCTGACATTACCACGATGCCACGAGGACTCCTTCTCAAAATAAATGTCAACCATTAATTGTATGAATGGAGTAAAGCCTTTGGGAGTAAAGCATTCATGACCTTGATTTGCTGATGGGACATGACTCAAAAATGAGAACAAGTGAAAATATCTACTTATAATTGAAACTTAGGATGTACAAAGTATGAATCTAATAAAATTGAAAGGTGTCAAATGAAATGGAACCCATAAAGTTCAAAATCCTCGATGTTAGTGAGCTGGAGTGAATTGGTTTTGACCATTTGAATCAGGTACTCATATGATTTACTGTGCTGAGGATGACAAATTCAAGCAGACTGGCATCCCATTCATCATCAAAAAGAACATTGCAAGATCTAGGTTGAAGTACAATGATGTATGTGATAGAATAATATCTATCTGTATATAAGTAAACCCAGTCAATAAAACAATTATTAAAATTTATACACCAACCACTAAAGCAGATGTAGAAATTGAAAAAAAATATATTGTCTGAAATTGATGAACTATGCAATCAAGATGTATTGGCAATTAATAGTGAATGGAACACATAAATTGGAAACAGAGAGGAAGGATCGGTAATTGGAAAATATGGTTTGGGTGGTAGAAATTAAGCTTGGGGTCTCATGACTTAGTTTGGCAAAACTAATGACCTTCTCATTGCAAATGCCTTTTTCAACAACACAAAAGGAGATGAAACACATGGACTTCTCTATATGAAGTACTCTTTGTGGGAAGACATGATAGAAAAGCTCCATATCAGCAGCTCAACCCAGGCAGGGGTCCACTGTGGAACAGACCACCAATAGCTCAGGTGGAAGCTGAAAGAAATGAAACCAAGCCAGGAGAGCCACAACACTAACTTTGGTACATTCCATCTGAACCAGTTTAACATATTGAACACCAATGACAGAAAACTGCATGAGCAGTGAGATGATATAAAGAATATGCATGAAGAAAGCAAAAGGTCATTAAAGAACAGGAAAGAAAGAAAATATCAACTTGATTGTCAGAAAGGGCTCTGGCACTTGCAGCCAAAGCAAACTGAATAAGTGATGACGCACACAAGCAGTACCGACAAGTTCAGAGGCAGCTCACAAGGAAAAGTATCGTATTATCATGACACTTGCAAAGTTCTAGAGTTAGAAAGCCAAAAGTAAAGAACATGTTGAGCATATCTTAAACTGAATGAACTAAATAAATGCCTTAAGCCTTTAATTATAATATTGAAATATTGAATAATGCAGGAGGCATCAGAAAAAGATAGAAAGAATACACAAAGTCACTGAACCACATTCGTCAACATTAAACCACTTCAAGAGCTAGCATGTGATCAAGAACCCATGTTACTGAACAAAGAAACTCAACCTGCACTGAAAGCATTAACAAGGCTCCAGGAATGGATGGACTATCAATTGGAATGTTTGAACAAGCTGATGAAGCACTGGAAGTACTCATTTATCCATGCCAAGACATTTGGAAGGCAGCTAATTGACCAACCAAGGGGAAATCCGTATTTGTACCCTTCCAATGAATATGTTAACCACATATTGAAGATTGTTCATAAGTCTTCCTCCAATCTCCTGCATATAATTCAGCTTATTTGCTCAGCATCCAAATTGAATAAGTGCGAGCATGATGCACACATTCCTGATTTAAACCACTCCCTCATTCTGTTCCTACATCTGCCTCTTGTTATATGTACAGGTTCTCCATGAGCAAGGTGAAAGTGTTCTGCAATGCCCATCTTTCTCATAGTTTGTTATGACCTACACAGTTTAAGGCCTTGGCATAGCTAATAAAACACAAGTAACCATTTTTCTGGCATCCTATGCTTTCGGTCAAGATCCATGTGAATTTAGGAAAGATATCCCTTGTTTCAAAAATTCTTTGGAATCCACCCTAAATCTCTGACAGCTCCCTGTAAATGCATTGTTGAAACCATTGCTGGATGATCTTCAACAAATTTTATTTGCATATGATATCAATGATACTGCTCTATAAATTGAACATTCCTTTGGGTGACCTTTCTTTGGAGTGAGTACAAGTATAAATCTCTTCCAGTCAGTTGGCCAAATAATTGTCTACTAACTTTCCTAGCATAGACCACTAAGATATTATGTCAACTATATGTTACTGGCTAGGGCAATGGTTCTCAACTTTCCTAATGCTGCGATCCTTTGATACAGTTAGTTCCTCATGCTGTGGAACCACAAAATTATTTTCATTGCTTCTTAATAACTAATTTTGCTACTGTTATGAATCAGGAGACCTCTGTGAAAGGGTTGTTCAACCCTCAAAGGGGTTGTGACCTAGAGGTTGAGAACCTCTGGACTAGGGGAAAAGTTCAACCTGTCACTCAGGTCACAGCCTGGTGGTGTCTATTGGGGGTGTGGCCTTTTTTATAAGGGAGAAACTTGGAATCCTTCTCTCTCTCCCTGTCCCTCTCCCTGTCCCTCTCCCTGTCCCTGTCCCTCTCCCTCTCCCTGTCCCTCTCCCTCTCCCTCTCCCTCTCATTCTTCTCTTTCTGCCTTCCTGCTTACTGGAACTCTGTGTCTGCCTTGAAGGTCTGACCCTGATAGCTGTTGAGACCCTGCCATGTTTCCACTTACCTTGTATCCATGACTCTGCACACACCAGCATCTGTCAGCATCCCACCACAACTTTTATGTTGCAGGTTTGCAACAACGTGAGTCTGAAGAGGGCTCCAGCTAGCACTGGACTTACAAACTTGAGTAAACTGGACTGGGATGCCTTCTTAATATGGAATTCTTCCTTTTCTTTTTTTTTTAATAAATCATTTTATTGGGGCCTCTTACAGCTCTTACAAAAATCTAAACATCAATTGTAACAAGCACATTTGTACAAATGTTGCCATCTTAATTTTCAAAATATTTTCTTTCTATTTGAGCCCTTTGTTTCAGCTCCTCTATTTCCCTCCCTCCCCTCCCCTGCCACCCCTGTGCCCACTTGATAAACTATAAATTATTATTTTCATATCTTACACCACCCAGTGACTCCCTTCATCCACATTTCTGTTGCTTGTTGCACTAGGTGTGTGTGTTATATGTCAATCATTGAGATCAGTTCCTCCTTTCCCTTACCCTCATGGGATCACTACTCCCATTATTGTTTCTGAGGGGTTTATCTGTCCTGGATACTGTGTGTCAAGAGCTCTTTTGTGTGCCAGTATACATGCCACAGTTTAGTCAGATTTGTAAGGTAGAATTGGGATCATGATAGTGCAGGGAAGAAGAATTAAAGAACCGGAGGAATATTGCACATTTCATCAGTGTTATACTGCATTCCTTGTGGCCCTTCTGTGATGGGATGTCCAATTGTCTACAGATGGGCTTTGGGTCTCTACTCCAACCTCCCTTGTTTATATTGATATGATGGTTTGTTTGGGTCTTCTGCTGCCTGATACCTGATCCCATCAACACCTCATCATCACAAAGGCTGGTGTGCTCCTTCCATGTGGGCTTTGTTGCTTCCCTGCTAAATGGCCACTTGTTTAACTTCAAGTCTTTATGACCCCAGATGCTATATCATCTAATAGCTGGGAACCATCAGCTTTCTTCATCACATTTAGTTATGAACCCATTTTGACTTCAGAAATCATGTTGGGAAGGTGAGTACAACAGAATGCCATGTGATGAGAACAAAGTTTTCTTGTATTGAGGGAAGACTTGAGTAGAGGCCCAATGTCCATCTGCTACCTTAGTACTTAATGAATAAATATATGTACATAGACCCATATCCCTATAATTATAAATTCATATATTTACATATATACACGCCTCTATCTATACTGCTATAAATGTCTTTTGTCTCCTAGTTCTTTCCTTTATTTCCTTTTACTTTCCTCCTGTCCCACTGTAACAGTTACATAACCTCCTGTCAACTTGAGTGAAGGCGTGGAGTCTAGCCTGTCAATCAGGTCATACCCAATGATGTCTGTGTGTGGGCATGGCCTTCTCCTGAGGATTCTGGGAACTCCTGTCTTTTTCCATGGAGGTAGAACACATACTCTCTCGACTTCACATTCTGTGACAATCCACATGAAGCTATGCTAATGGCAGCCAGAGCCACATGGAGAGCCATGCCAGCGCTGAGATGCTTCCACAAGACTTTACACCCAGTCATGTGATCCTCCTGTTTTCTGTAACATTGCATGTGCTGCATGAGTCTGTAGAAGAATTTATGAACTAGTATCAGACGTATGGGCTAATATTGAACTTATGGGGTAATATGGAACTTATGGACTTGATCTGGACTGGGCCAGGATGTATTCTTAGTATATAATTACTGTTTCATATAAAACTCTCTCTTACACACAATTGAGTGTCCCTGGATTTGTTCTAGTCAACCCAGACTAACACATCCACTATCATGAAGGGAAAAGAAAAACAAGAGGGAGGGAAAAAAAGGACATGGGTAGTGGAGGAATAGGGCACTAACCCACCCATGGGGAGGGTACTGTTTATGTCTTCACAGGAAAGGGAGAGAGGTACCAGGCCTCAACCTGGTACACCAAGCCTTGAAGGCAACATACCAGCATGAAGTAACCAACTAACTGAGAGGTCTGCAGGCCAACCCCAATCCCAGCTATGTCAAACCCCTCCCCAGGAGATTACCCTACAGAGAATAGCACAGAAGATACAGCCTGGGGAGAGTGGAGGGTCTGCCCAGACCACACGGGAATCAACTAAGAGGAAAGGAGAGAGAATGGATTGCCTCCTGGCCCATCAAGTACCAAGGGCAACATTCCTGCTTAGATCAGCCAAGCCACAGAGGATCATAGGGCTGGCCCTACCAGGAGACATGGCATCCCCTCACTGACCCACAGCACTGCAGGGGACAGCAATT
>NW_022103906.1:1468978-1491511 GCF_000313985.2 Echinops telfairi
AACAGAGCAGCAAGGGCAGCAAAGCAATGAAGTCCCTGAGGAATCCTGAAAATAGACTTCAGACTCGGAGGGCAGGCACCTGATCAGACTCAACCGGAAAACAAACATAAGAATCAGCAAAAAAACTGGAACTATTTATGGGCCTTTTTTTTTCTTCCCATGTCTATCTATATATGATAGGCAAGATAAGAAATCCTGAAGAGAAAACAATGGGACTGATGGTTCCAGGGAGACAGGGGAGAGGGGGAGGTGGGAGAAAGCCAGCAAACTCAGGGACAAACAAACAACAGGAGATCTAAAATCAATGGCAAGGAGGGTGTAGAACACCTGGCATGGTTTGATCACATGCAATATATCCAAGAGGAGTTACTGAGAGCCGAATGATATCCCTTGTTCCACATATGCATAGATAAGTGTCGCTGGTTATTTCCCCATACAACCCAGCCTAAAACTAGTGAATGCTTCCAGTGTTTCATCAGTTTGTCAAAACATATTAGTTAGTTTCCCATCAATTCTTGGAAACTTGCCTTTAGCTAATTCCTTTAACTAAGTACAGCAGGAACGTCTTTCAAAACCATTACAGCCAGCATTAAGTTGTCTTTATTTAGGATTTGTAAAGTTTTGTCAAATTTACCAATAAGCCAAGCCTATTGCTGTTAAGTTGATTCTGACTCATTGCAAGAGCCAAACTTTCTCATAGGGTTTCATGGGATGTAATTTTTATGGTAGGAGACTGCCACTTGCTTAATAATTTCACCATTATGCCACAATCTCTCCTCTTATCAAATTTAAACACTGAAAAGTTGTAGGCTTTCATATCTTACTTTATACCAGTACTGGTTTTAATTAAACACATACCTTTTGAAACTCACCACTGCTAAGAGCCTATTGCAAAATTTTAAAGCATTGCCAAACAACAAAATAGTTGATTATATTGTAGCAATAAATGACTAGTATTGTAAGTGTTTTAACTCCTCCCAAGAAGTTCTGAAACAGAATAATTCACCATCTATTTCCTAACCCATATTTAATATTCAACTAACCTATAATTTGCTACATTTCCCACCTATCAACTGACACCTAGTAGTACTGTTCATTTCAGAAGGTGTGCTCCAAGTCACAGCAGGATGTAATACCTGAGGCTGCTCAAGTTTATGTATACATCTTTTGACAAGTAGACTCCTGTCTGCTGTCCTTTGTAATGCTCTATCTGGAAAGGGCTTGGAAAGGAAAAACAGTTTATCTCTGATCAGTGTTCACATTGTATTTCATGTTAAAGTGAGAATTGTTTAACATGAAAAATTATGTGTACCAACTAGAGAAGATGACAGCCTAACCTGAAATTTATATGCATCTGTATAATGCATATATATGCATCTGTATAATGCATAACTTAATTTTAGTATAAATAATGTTAAAAATTTCTTTATATGAAATCCAAAACAAATGCTAAATAAGAATGTTCCCTATTGAAAAAATGAAAATCAGAATTTTCTTAGGCAAGACATGACCTATTATAAATGTACCTATGATTTAACAACTGCTATTATGGGAATCTAATAACTAGCCTCAGGTAGAAATTTTTATATATGTAAACACACACATACAAAAGAGCCTGTTTGCTTCAATTATGTATTCATTATACATACATATGTAGTAGTATATATGTATATGTGTATGTAAACACACACATGCGTGGGCGCAAGCACACTGGAAGGGGTACCCCTTCCAAAATGGAAAAAAGCTCTATTGGGCAGAGATTTCGCAGTACACATTTTTCCCCACTAGGCAAGTATAGAACAACTTGCTGAGTTAGTGCACCCAGTGGCATCGCCTTGGAAGGTTCTCTGATCACAGTAAAATTTTTTATAAAAGCAGTTTCACTCAAACTTTGATTTTTGTGATAACTGATTTGAGAAACAACATGTAGCTGTGAAATTTTGTATCCTGCTCAGGAAAAATTCCATAGAAACTGTTGTGATGTTGAATACAGCTTACAAGGACAGTACTATGGGAAAAACTCGTGTACGAGTGGTTTCATTTCAGAAAGGGTTAAATTTCGATTGACGACAAACCTTGTTCTGGACATCTGTCAATTTCCTGAAAGGATGAAAATGTCAATTTGTATTGAATTTGGAGTTTGTTCCACCAAGTCAAACTGTTAATCAAGCTTTCTATTTTGAGGTTCTAAGAAGATTGCATAACAGTGTGTGGTCAAAAAGGCCTGATTTGTGGCAGACTGGGGACTGGTTTTGCCACCACACAATGCATCTGCTTATGCAGCCATCTTAGTGTTCCAGTTTGGGACAAAATAAACAGCATGCCTCTCTTGCCCCATCCACTTTATAATAATAAAGAATATTAGAAATTGCTCTGTGGAACTTCTTTTTGTTTCTTTGAATGAAGAGGAACATGAAAGAACAGTGATATGATGACGTGGACAAGGTGAAGAAAAAAATGGGGGTGTTGCTATCAGTTGTCCAAAGAGATGAGATTGAAATCTATTTCCAAGAATAGAATCACCAATTTGACAAATGTATTAAGTGTAATGGTGAGAACTTTGAAGGTGATGAGGTTGTTTTGTAAAAAAATTAAAATAAATATATCTTATAAAATTCTGTTTTGGGGGTTACCCCTTATGCATGGGCCAACATCTCAAACCTACTGGATAACCAGAGAGTGGGGGGGGTGTGAGACATTTTGGTGCTGTAAAGATTGACAACCACAGAAACCCTATTTAAGGTCCTTCATATGTATATGGAATGGTGGTGGCATAACAGGGTATGCATTAAGCTGCTCAACACAAAGTCCATTGTTTGAACCCTCCACCAACTCTCGCAGAGAAAGGTGAGGCTGTCTATTCTCATAAAGACTCAATGTCTTGGAAACCCAAAGGAGCAGTGCTACCCTGCCATATAGGGTTACTATTAATTGGAATGATCTCACTGCCAGTGAATTTTGAGTGTAATATTTCAAGAAACAATTTTATGAAAACAATCCATTATCTTTGATTTCTATTATTCTATGAATACTGCTTAGAAAAAGAAATTACATAAGTGTAGAGTAGCTTCAGCCTGCAATGCACGAATGCTTCACTTGTTCAGATTAAACACTTAAGTGACTAAACACTATTTATATTAAAACTAGGGGTTAGGGAGAGAGAAAAATTTCTGATAACATTCATTCAGAAAGGCATAGCCATGCCTACCAGACTAACACAAGGCACAAGACATCAAGGAGGATATTAATATAGTAAATATATTGCAGTCTTGAGCCATCGTTCTTTGAGCACACTCAAAGAAAGAAATCAAACCCAAATCTAAGGATGGCCAATACCATAACCTTGGGATATCAATCACCCGCTTCTTTTTACTGTAAGGCATTTCAGCCTTAAAACCAAGTTTCTGTCTTCAACAGGTGAGCTTAAAGTAAAGCCCAGTTCACTTATTGGGTTTACCCCCATCGAATCCTTCCAGTGTAGCCTATGAAAGATGTGGTGTTCCTTAAAGTCCCAACAATCTACATAGCACATAGACTGGGTCACTAAGGGCTAGATAAAAACTTGGTCAAAAGTATCCAATTAGGATCGTAGGATCAGGCATATTCTCTCCTCAGGTTCTATAGAGGCATTGTTAAGCAATTTTTCCCGGATAGGTGGTTACTTATCCCAGTTTATCCACTAACAGAAGTGTAATTGCCTTCTCTGAGACATACATACCCCCCTCCCCCACCTTATTTTTAGTAGTTGTTTTTTTTTTAACATTTTATTAGGGGCTCATACAACTGTTATCGCAATCCATACACACATCAATTGTGTAAAGCACATTTGTACATTTTGATTTTAGTATCTATAATCCTTGGATAGCACAGGTTGGCTCCGACCCATCTTGAATTGAGTTTCTAGCAAGATTCATTTATCACTGTTTTGGGAATCTCGGTACTTTTGTTGTTGTTGTTTTAGTTCCATGCCAATGAGTTACATTCCCACATTATTTCTTCATTGCACAAGTAACTTTTCTTGATGAGGTAGTGGGTATGGAGGAAAGTACATGATCAAGATTGGAACTGTGTAATTATTATTTTTATTGAATGGAAAAATGGAAGATGAGTAGTGTGAACACACACAAAATCCCACAGCATTTGATAGTCCACACCAGATAGTAATTGCTCAGATTTAATGCACTGTTAAAATCTGTTTTTTTAATGCAATTTTTCTTCAAAAGTAAATTTAATCATTAAGAATTAACTAGCCCCATGAGATTTAGAGGTAGATTACTGTATGGATTGTTTTTTAGTAGTTATGAAGGACTATATAATAGACAACTAATAACACCTGAGACTTGAGAACATCTGATCTTATGAAGTATTTAGTGATAACAGGTTTATGAGCAAGATTGAGTTGGAGGATGAGGTCTGAGGAAGAAGATGAAGCTATTGTATTTCAAGGTAGAGAGATATCTAGAAGAAAAAGTCTAGAAGGGATGCTGAAATGGGGGGAAATCCTTCCAGGCGAATTTACCTTTATATATAAGACATGTGAATTTAGGGTCATGGAAACATTTGAGATGAAAAAAATCACAATAGGAATTCACTTGCAGAAAAGACAGGATGTTCAGGTCTGTATGAAAATAGGAGATGAAAGACAACCCATCTCAGTTCTCTTCTCATCCTAGTATTCTCTGATTCATCAGTTGGGTCATAAATATAAATATTCATAAATATAAATATATATATGTATATATATTACTACATATAGTCTTGGCTGAAAATTCATGAACAAATTATATTCATGATAATACAGAACAGATTAAAAACACTACAAAATGCAACTGAAAACTAAAATAAAAATGAAGTATCTGCATCTAGTCAAGACTAATGGGATAGTAAGATCTTGTGCCAACTGGATAATTGCTTTTCTATGTATGAAATACTTCCCACATTCTTAAAGCCACAGTTCATGTCAAAGATACGTTTATCTGAATAGTTATCCATGTATATCCTAAAGAGGATTGATTCCAGTTAGGTTGAAAACTTTTTACCCCAACAAAATCAAGCTAGAGATCTATACAAATGATTTTAAAAGGCTAAAAGTGCTTCACTTCCATATTTAGAAATGCTACCCCTTTGGAAATATCACAGTAGAAATCACTTCTCAATATTTATACACATTTGCTTCATAAAAAGCACTCTGGGCTGCTAATATGAATTCAATCGCCTCATATACTTTTCAGAAATAAACAGAACATTAGAAAATATAGATTACACATTAACACTCATATATTGCTGAAAATTTACTGCTTTGAGCGATTTGTTATAAGTGAAAATAAAATAATTATTGGAAGTTTTCCATGCAAAAAAGATTAGAGTACCTAGCCCTGTATATTCCAGTTAATAATATTTTTAAGTAGATGCTCCTATCCAACCAGTAATTCACTCAGTGGCACTCAAAAGATTAATATTTGTTTTTAACCTTTATTGAATACCCAACAGAGAAATATGTTGTATTGAAAACAAAATGAATAATTATCTGATTATATTGCAGAGAGTTTTGCCTTAAATGCCCTTTCAATTAAATTTTATTAAAGATTCTTTGACTATATAAATTCACACAAAACCTTTTTATAATGAAACAAACTGGGTATGTAGAATGGTAGAATGCTGGAATTTCATGAAGGGATTTCTACTTTGATTCCAAGGCAATGTGCCTCATGCATCCATCACCCCCTGATTGTCAATGGTGGCTTGCATGTTGCTATGATGCTGAAAGTGCTTCCAGTCTAAGACAAACTAGGAAGAACGTCCCAGAGATTTTTTTCCAAGGTTCAACCAGTGAAAACCCTTTGGATTAAATGGGTTACCAACCTTACTCACTCCTAGAGATGATCTGGAACCGGGCAGCGTTTGGTTTAGTTGTGCATGTGATCATCATGATTCGGGAGCTGCTTCTGGAGCACAACTAACTAAACCCACAGCCAGGGAGTCCATTCCAGCTCATAGCAACTCAATAAAGGGTTCAGAAACTGCAACTCTTTACAAAAGCAAATATCTTCATCTCTTCCCTAGTGATCTGCTGGTTGGTTCTAATGGCTGGCCTTGTAGTTAGCATTCCAATACATTCAAAACAGCACCATCAGGGATCCTTATAGCAGCTACCTAAAGTATTATAATGAAATGTGCACAGACCTAGAGTTAGAAGCCCAAAAAGAAAGAAAGTGCTCAGAATTTCTTACACTTACTGAACTCAAGAAAAAAAATCCAAGCCTTGAGTTACAATAATGAATGATTCTAAAGAAAATATCATTTGAATGATGCAGGAAGCATCAAAAGAAGATGGAAAAAATAATTCTTCATTATTGAATGATGCAGGAAGCATCAAAAGAAGATGGAAAGAATACAGTCATTGTACCAGAAACAACTAGCTGACTTCCCACCATTGCAAGAGATAGTGTATGAGCAAGAACAAATGGTACCGAAGGAAGAAGTTCAACCTGCAATGAAGGCATTAGCCAAAAACAAGGGTCCAAGAATTGATTGAATACCAATTGAAATGTTTCAACAAGCTACTGAAGCACTGGAAGCACTCACTTTTCTATGTCAGGACATTTGGAAGTCAACTGCTTAGTCAACTGACAGGGAGCAATCCATATTTATACCCATTTCAAAGAAAGGTAACCCAAAAGAATGCACAAGTTACAGAACGATATTATAAATATAACATGCAACTAAGATTTTGCTGATGACCATCCAACAATGGTTGGCAAAGTACATAACAAGAAGCTGGTAGAGACTCAGACTGGATTCAGGAGAGGACTTGGAATAAGCGATGCCATTACTGATGTCAGGCGGATCTTGGTTCAAAGCTGAGAATACCAGAAAGATGTTTACTTTTACTTCATGGACTATGCAAAGATATAAAATTGTGTGGATCATAACAAACTATGGTTGGCATTGAGAATAAGGAGATTTCCAGAACACTTAATTATGCTCATGTTGAATGTATACATAGATCAAGAGGTAATTATGCAGAAGATATGGGTGCTGTAGCATAGTGTGGTGAAGAAATTAAATGGTGCCCAACTGTCAGATAGAATAGAGTCCAGGGTCTTAAAGGCTTGCTTCCAAACTAGCAGCCATCAGTGAGTTGTCGGCTAAGTTCACATGGAAGAAGCACACCAACATCCATGAGTCAAAGATTACAAATTATACATTCCAAAAGTGAAGAAGGGAGTAGTATCCGAGCTTAAATTGTGAGATTCTGGTTGGCTATGGATGACATGGAAGCCCAAAACACATTTGTGAAATTTACACAGTAAATAAGCCTCTGGTTAGTTCCCTTTATTCATCACGGAGGGATGGGAATAAACTGGCTACAGCAATCTATAAAGATGACTATAGTTGATTAAAATGATAAATCTGACTTGAATAGTTATTTCAAATCATTTGATATTCAAGTCAATTGGTCTTATTATTGTCATTTGGTCTCCCCTCTGGTATACTTTGGGATTGCTCTGGCTTTCAGTATTTTCTGGTTTTTCTTTGGATAGGGGCTTATCTCTGATGTATTTTGTCACTGTGGGTAGCCTTCTTGAATCTTTGTTATATTTTTATTTAATTTTGTATATGAAACCCAGGATTGATGAGCCTGTAGTGACAACAATTAGACTAAAGTTCCCTGGGAGTACAGTGAGGGAGGTCGGTGGAGGTGGGGAGGGAATAAAGGGAAGCTGATACCAAGGAGTTCAAGAAGGAAGAAAATGTTTTGAAACTGACTGTGGTAGCAATTGTACAGTACTGCCTGATGTGATTGAGCTATGGAATAATATGATGTCTGAATTAGCTCCTGATAAAATTGTTTGGAAAAAAAGAGGTAGCTGTGCAAACAGAACTAGTGAATACTGCAGGGTTTAAAAATCAGCAGAAGTGGGCTTCAAGGTTATAACCTCTAACCATACTTATTCAATCTGTATGTTGAGCAAATAATCAGAGAAGCTGGTTTATATGAAGAATGAAGCATCAGGAGTGGAGGAAGACTTGTTAACAACCTGCAATGTACAAATCAAACAACTTTGCTTGCTGAAAGTCAGGAGAATGTGAAGCCTTCAGTATTGATTACAACTCAATGTAAAGAAGAACAAAATCCTCACAAATGTACCAATAGTTAATATCATGATCAATGGAGAAAATATTGAAACTGTCAATGATTTTGTCTTGACAAAATCACAAGCAATACACTCGGAAGACGCAATCAAAAGATCGAACAACACATTGCATTGGGTTAATCTGCTGCATAAGACCTCTTCGAAGTGTTGAGAAGCAAAAGATATTCCTTTGAGGACCAACGTGTGCTTGACACAAGTCATGGTATTTTCAATTGCATCATAAATATGTGAAAGTTAGTTATTGAAAAACAAGACTGAAGAAAAAGCAATGCATTTGAACTGTGGTATTGGCAAAGAATACTGGAAGTACTGTGAACAGCCAAAAAAACAAACAGATCTGTCTTGGAAGAAGTTTAGCCAGAAAACTCCTTAGAGGCAAAGATGTGAGACTTTCTCTCATGTACTTTGGACAAGTTATCAGGAGAGACCAGTTCCTAAAAACAGGACATCATGCTTGCTAGAGCAGAGAGCAAAAAAAAAAAAAAAGAAGGAAGACCCTGAACAGATGCAATCACCCAGTGACTGCCTGATGGACTCAAACGTGAGAACAATGGTGAGGATGACGCTTGACCTGGAGATCTTTTGTTCTGTTGTCTGCAGGGTCGCCAGGGTTCCGAATGGACTCAACAGCACCTGCCCACCGCAGTAACAACAGAAGACAATACTTCGCACAGAAGAAAGACCCATCATATTAAAACTTCTTAACTAAAGGGAACCACATACACTCAGTATTCATTGCTAACAATTTCAAAATTAAATGTTTTTAAAACATTTTTTTGTTCAGCATATCAAAATTAGAGCTTGTTTCAAGGAATTAGAAATTAGAAAATAAAGAATTAAAAAAAAAAGGAATTAGAAATCGAGGTTTTCCAAATACAGCTTCTTAGTCTCTCTATGTAAAACACTGATCTGGAAGCAGCCTGATCTCTGACTTAAAAAGGGGGAAGGAGGAGAATTACTCAGCCTTTGACCAGTTCTCATGAGCTAGAGGCCAGACAAGCCTTTACTCACTCCCTATCATTCTCTACCAATTCTGACATCAACCATCCCTCCTCACACTTTCCACTTCCTGGTTGGGTTCAATTATGCACTGTAATGGTCACACAGAACTCACAAACAATATTCACAATTAAGGAGTTTTGTTTTTGTTTGGAAGATGAGGATCTGAAACACAGGATACAGTACTTCCATTCAGGATCGCCTCTTCTCAATCAGACCCTGAGACACACCTCTCTGGTCCTTGTCCTTCTTGCCATGAAACCCTCTGTTATGCTCATGGAAGTGTTACAAAGAGTAACTTTATTACTGCTGAAAAATGCCCCAAAGGCACACTCTTCCACAAACCTCATGCTGAAGGGGTCAGGAAGCCCACGGGTCAGGAAGCCCAGCTTTTCCAGTTCCGTGTCTGGAAGCTATCCACACACAAACACGCCTCCTGCCAGAAAGTACACGGGTTTCTCAGCATGGAAGCTGGGAAGCTTCTCCTTTTTGTTGCGCTCTTAGTCCTCTTGGCTCTGCTGCCTACCTCTTTTCTATGCTTCATGGCATGACCACTTGTCTGTTCTAACAGCTCTCTGTCTCCTGGATCAAGGAATTTCAGGACGTAGAAACCATGGTGTTCAGATGACATGCTCCACTCCTGGCTCTTTTTCTTGATGGTGGTTTGATCCCCTATTCCTGCTCCTGAGATAGATCATTCTATAATCTAACAGTATGGAAAAACTGATCATTTCCCATGTTAGAGCTTCATATGCCCTATTTACATTGCTCCATCCTATAATTTGGTGGGAATCATTGACTATGGCTAGAAGAATCATATCAAGTAAAGTCGTTGTAGCTCTTATGGTATTATTATTATTCAATTAGACTGCACACGTTAGGGAAACAATTTGAAGTAGATTAAATATTTAGAAAATTTTAAAATGAAGCATAAAATGATCATTCAACTTAACCTTCATTTTAAAAGAAAATTTCCCATGCCCTGAAATTCTACAACTCTCCCACTTTTTTTTTTTTTTGCATTGAACATATGAAACCCAGCAGTATGGAACAATTATAGCACACTATGACAGGGGCTTATGTGCTCCAATTTAATGGTGGGAAAATTGAGAAATATATGTAATAATATGATATTAAGGGAAATGTATAATGGCTGAAGAAATAGTCTATTTCAATTAAAAAAAAGAGTTTCTAGATTCTTTGAATTGAGGAGTCAAGGATAGAGGAATTGCACTTGCTGAGTATGTCATGAATTCGTATCCTAATAGAGCAAGGTAGTTTTGTGTCAGTATTTTACAGATGAATAGACTGTAACTATCAGACACATATTAAATTGAAGTGGACTTTTATCCCTCTTTGATGTTATCTGCAATAAAATCTTTGCCCCTTCTTTGACGCTGTGTCACAGCCAGTGTGTACAAAGCTGCCCTACTCCCTGTTGAAGCAAGACTTTCCTCTGCATTTCTTCATAGTTTGGTGATTTGACCCCTTCAAAAGTCATCCTTAGATGTAAACCAACTTTGGAAAAATATACAGTTAGGATTAGATGCTACTTGACTTACTGCATGAATTTGCTATATAATAAGGATAATAAGAGTTTGGGGAAAGCATAGGGAAAAGGGGGTAGAGCTCTATGTTAGCCTCTGAAAATTAATAAGGTACAATAAAAACTCAATAGAGAAGTAGAAAGTTCACAGAGGAAATCAGTTAAGCAACTCAAATCGAATGAAATACATTGATTCCAGTGGGTGAATTGTCAAATTGTCCTGATTGTGTCTCACACAGGGTAACCAACCAACTAAACCAATCGCAGCACCGCAAATAAATAGCCTTCACAAGCTTTAGGGGAAGTAAGATTAATGTGCTTATTTAGCCAGACAAGCTTCGGAGAGACCCAATCAACTGGCCTTCCTCTAGCTCTAATTCTAGAACAAGAGCGATCACTTGTTTTCTAAGTAGTTCCTTCCATTCCCTTGGCAATCCCACCACACCATTAGAGTTCACAATAGTGTTTAACAAAATATAACAACATCTAATGAAAATAGCTCTTTATTTAGGAAGAGGAGGAGGTTAACCATATTGTCTCTAATTTAAAAAAATAAACTTGGTCTTAGAATATTTTGGAAAAGTGGAGAATAATTAAAAAATTGGCTCTGAGGAACACTCAGCTTTAATGCGAAAATAATTTTGTGTGAACCCCAAATTGTGTAGGAGATTTTTCAGGAGTGTCTACCTTCTGCAGGACATGAGAATAGTGATAAATAGATCTCAAACCTCAACTTTTGGAATTTTGGAGAAATAATCACTTCACTTCCCTAGAGGCTAAACTCAGAAATTCTACTATTTATAAAATACTCAGGAGTAGGACAAATTTTAAAAAGATTTCTGTTGGGAAGCAAAATCAGTTACAAATATCAATAATCAAATTATTTCATAGGAAAAAACAAATCCCACCTTTATGTCACTAAAATGGGTTTTATTTTATTTCATACATTGCTTATGGACACGTGATGTGTGCAGTTTGTGTTAGGCAAAACACAGTGGGAGCTGAATAGCATGGTCATTGCCTCTGAGCAGCTCACAGAAATAAAGGTCAAGTTACAGAGTAGTTAAAGCTATAAACAGCTGGCAGTTCTTCTGAGCTTTCTCTGTTCTTTGAGCAATATTTAGAGTCAGAACTAACCTCAGAACAATGCACCTAGCCCCAGAGTAACAACTGGATTAGAATGAAAAGAAGTTCCAAGGTGGGATGAAAAATGTACTGATTCCTTACAGTATATAAATCAGTGAGTGACTATTAAATGTATGATAATGATGCCTCAAATTATTTTTCTAAAAATAGTTCATGAAATAAACCAACATAGAAAAGTTATTGATTTTAGTTGCAGTGGAATCTGCTCCAGTGCTTAGTAATCCTACGTACAACAGAGTGAAACACCACCCAGTGCTGTACCATTTCTGACCATCTTTCCTGTTTGATCCAATCATTCTATATCCACAGTGTCAATCCATCTAATTGGTGGTCTTTCTCTATGCACCAAACATAATGTGCTTTCCCAGGGACTAGTTCTTCCTCATAACATATCTCACTGTACTCATTCTGGCTAGACTTCCTCCAAGACAGCTTTGTTCACTTTTCTGACAGTCCGTGAGCTTTCAATATTCTTTGCAACATCATAATTTACATGCATAAATTCTTGTCCAGTCTTCTTTATTTATTATGTGGTTTTTGCATGCATGGGAGAAGATTAAAGAGATATGCCCTGGGTCAGCCATATCCCAGTCCTCAAAGTGTCACTGTTGAACTTTAACACTTTAAAGAGATTTTTTGCAGCAAAGTTGCACAATGAAATACATGGTTCATTTCTTTTATTTTTCTTAATTAATTATTTTATGGGGGGAGAGCTATTACAAATCTTATAACAATCCATCATTCAATAGTATTAAGCACACTTGTACATATGCTGCCATCAACATTTCTAAAACAATTTCTCTCTACTTGAGTTCTTAGTATCAGCTCCTCTTTTCCCTCCTCCCTCTCCCACCTTCCTACTCTTGTGACTCTTTGATCAATTATATATTATTATTGCTATTTCATGTTATATGCTGCCCATTGTCTCCCTTCACCCACCTTTCTGTTATTTGTCCCCCTGGGTAGGTGGGGGACTACATATCCAATTGATGGGTTCCCCCTTTCTTGGCTCCCCCAGCCCCCACCATCACCCTACCCTCATGAGATCGCTACTCCCACTACTGTTGATTTTTTTCTTGGTGGCTCTTTCCATGGATATTGAGTGTGGATCTAAATAAAATTAAATTCTTGGCATCTTCAATATTTTCTCCAATTTTCATGATGTTGTGT
Organism: Echinops telfairi; assembly: GCF_000313985.2. Taxonomy (NCBI): domain Eukaryota; kingdom Metazoa; phylum Chordata; class Mammalia; order Afrosoricida; family Tenrecidae; genus Echinops; species Echinops telfairi. The sequence goes on from NW_022103906.1 coordinate 1,481,999, forward strand.
ACTGGTCAATTTGTAAGGAATTTTGTGTTTCCTACAAGGAAGAAACCCTGTGTTAAGGGTTAGATATTGGGTTGATAATCACAAGGTCTGCAGTTCAAACCAGCCAGCCACTCTTCAGAAGAAAGATGAGACTCTACAAAAATTTGCAATCTCAGAAACTGGATTCAGAGTTACTATGAGTCATATTTCACTCTATGTCCATGGGTTTACACTGATATGGAATCTAGAATGAGGACCCTAGCCATTAGTCTTTATCAGTGAGTGAGTCAAGTCCTCTTAGATTTCAGCAAGCAAGGCTTGTCCCCTCAACATATCACAAATTGATAATTAACCATCTTCTAACAGTAAAGCTTCTTTCCTCTTAATAGAGTCTATATCTCCAATTATTTACTCAGCAGAATGATTAAATAAGTATAAAAGTAAAACATTGATGCACACATGTTCTGATTTTAAACAACTCTGTATCCCCTTATTTAGTTCTAAGTACCGCCTCTTTGTCTATTTATCGGTTCCATATAAACACAATTAAGTGTTCTGGAATTAACATCATTCACAAGTTATCTATTGTTTTCTATGATCTATAAAATCATGTGCCTTTACATAGTAAATAAACACAAGCAAACCTCTTTCTGGATTCTCTGCTTTCAGCCAAGTTCCATATAGCGTCAGCAGTGACAGCTTTCGTTCCACATCCCCTTTAACCCTAGCTTGAATTCATGATAGCTGTGCTGTGCTGCAGCAACTATTTTTTAATTATCTTCAGAAAGATTTTGCCTGTGTGTGACAATGACATTCCATAAATTGCACCTTCTGTTGGGAAACCATTCTTTGAAATGGGCAAATATGAATCTCTTTAGTGCGTTCACAAGGTAGCTTTTTTCCAAATGTTTTTTAGCATAGAAGAGTGAGAATTTCTGAGCTGTATCAGATATTAAAACATTTCAATAGTTAGATCATCAGTTATGAGAGCCTTTTTGTTGTTATTGTTGTTTTTTGTTTGTTTGCCAGTGCGTTCAAAGCAAATTGCACATCTTTTTCTTAATGTCATTAGTTTTTGATCATATGCTATCCCTGGAAATTATTCAATGTTGAACAGTTATTTATGATAATGTTTTAAGAAGGCAACTGTGATAGGTTTACTGTGCCAACTAGGCCAATAGCAACATGTAGGCAGAGAAAAATCAGGTTTCAGCTTGATTAGAGGTTGTGGCAATAAAGTCAGCAGCAATATGCACCAGTTCACAGGCTCAAATATCTGCTCTTCATCTGGTCAGGTTCTGGTCAGCTCAATGTGGGCTACCTCATTTAGCCTCATGAGGGTGTCAATTGATCACCTTGCCTTTAGACCATGGGCACTATCACAAATTTTAAATAACCCTAGCCCCCTTGTGCTAGATCATGAACTACAGAGCAGTCAACCCCATAATGTGTTAGTCCAGGTAAACTAAAGAAACAAATTGTAAAGATGGACATTGGATACTTAGTTGACCCCTGCCTCATGGTAGTTTTTCTTCTTTGGCTAGCCAGTGGTCAAAAATGACCATGCAGTTCCCTGGGTTGTTTTCTGGAAAGAACATGGGAAGCTTTGATTATTTTGTTTAGTTGTTGTCTTTGGTTATTCCTATTTGAAATGGGGAAAATGAATGTGATTGATGCATATTTTGAGCTCAAGGAGACGAAATGGACCCTTAAATTTCTGAGACCATGCTGCTTAGTGAAAATGGCTGACAGAAAGCCTGGCTCTGGCTTGATTCATTCCGAGTCTTAAGGCCATACTTCATATCAAAGGATTAATTTAGGTAAGGATTAATATAAGAAAAAAGTATAGAACTTGACTCTTTTAAGAGTTAAGTTTAGGATCTTGCTGTACTGGGTATATGCTGTTTACTTCTGTCTCTTTTTATTGATATAATGATTGATAGAAATGATTCTTGGGAAGTAAAAATAGAGAGTTTATAAGACTATTTGCCTCCAGCCATTAAATTGGAATTCAAATGGGTTAGGACACGCCTGCAAAGAAGGCTCTGGTGTGCTGGGCTGGCCCCAATCCCAACTACGTGGACACCCCTCACCCCCACCCCAGAAGAATTCACTTCAGAGGACAGCACTGAAGCCACAGTTCAAGAGAGGGGTGCATCTTATGAGAGCACACAGGATCAAGTGAAGAGGGAAGGAAACGGAGTGGAACACATTCTGACCCACCAAGCCCCGAGGATGATATTCCTACTCAGAGCAACCAATGCACAGAGAGGACCGTAGGGCCAGCCCCACTATGAGACATGACGTCCCTCACTGATTCATAGCACTACGATGACAACACTGGAGGCACAGTGCAGAAATTGGGCCCAAATTGACCCATCACAATTGGGCAAAACACTAAGGGCATGAAACAGAGCAGCAAGGGGAGCAAAACAATGAAGTCCCTGGGGAATACCAAAAATTGATTTGGGGGCCAAGGTGTGGCACCCCATCAGACTTGGCCAGAAAACACTCCTAAAGGTCAACAAACAAACTTGGAAGTATTTATAGGCTTTTCTTTTTTTTGTCGGTGGATTTTGTTGTTGTTGTATTCTTTTGTTTTGTTTTTATCTGTCTTGTTTTTGTGCTTATTATTGTCTCTGCATGTCTATATAGATAATATAGGTGGGATAAACAATCTGGAGGAGCAAACAACAGGATATATGGTTCTATGGTGGGGGGGGCAGGGGGCATAGGAAAGGGGGAGGCATGGGAAAAGAAGTGGGTATTAACAAACCCAGGGACAAGGAAACAACAAGTGATCTAAAAATTGATGGCAAGGAGGGTATAGGATGCCTGGTAGGGCTTGATCAAGGGCAATTTACCTGAGAGGAATTATTGAAGCTAGAATGAAGGCCGAACATGATAGTGCGACAAGAGGAAAGTAAAAGGAAATAGAGGAAAGAACCAGGAGGCAAAGGACATTCAAAGAGGTCTAAACACATACATGTACATCTGTAAATATATTTGTATATGCTAAAGAAATAGATCTGTGTACATATATTTATATGTTAAGTATTAAGGTGTCAGATGGACATTGGGCCTCTACTCAAGTACTCCCTCAATGCAAGATCACTTTGTTCTAATAACCTGTAATTCCATGATGCTCACCCTCCCGACATGATCACTGAAGACAAAATGGGTGTATAAGCAAATGTGGTAAAGAAAGCTGATGGTGCCTAGCTATCAAAAGATATAGCATCTGGGGTCTTAAAGGCTTGAAGATAAACAAGCAGCCATATAGCTGAGACGCAACAAAGCTCACATGGAGGAAGCACACCAGCCTGTGCAATCAGGAGGTTTTGATGGGATCAGGTATCAGGCACCAAAGACCCAGAACAAAAAATTATATCAATGTGAATAACAGGGAGTGTGGAGTGGAGACCCAAAGCCCAGCTGTAGATTTTGGACATCCCCTCCCAGAAGGGTAACAAGGAGGAGACCAGCCAGTCACAGTGCAGAATAGCACTGATGAAACATAGAACTTTCCTCTAGTCCTTTAATGCTTCCTCCCTGCCGACTTTCAATATCACGACTCCAATTCTACTTTATAAATCCAGCTATACCAGAGCATGTACACTGATACAGATAAAAGTGGGACACACAGGGAATCCAGGACAGATAACCCCCTGAGGACCAATCATGAGAGTAGCGATACCAGGAGGGTAAGTGGAAGGTGGAGGTAGAAAGCTGGAACCAATCACCATGACCTACTTATAACCCCCTCCTAGGGGAATGGACAATAGAAAATTGAGTGAAGGGAGACAATTGTCAGTGTAAGACATGAAAAAAAATTAATAAATTGTCAAGGGTTCATGAAGAAGGGAGGGTAAAAATGAGGAGCTGATACCAATGGCTCAAGCAGAAAGAAAATGTTTTAAAAATGATTATTGGCAACATATGTACAAATGTGCTTGTTAAAATAGATGGATGTATGGATTGTGATAAGAGCTGTACGAGCCCCCAATAAAATGATTTTTTAAAAAGAAGGCTCTAAAAGGATAAGCCCCTCCCAGTGTCTTGCATGCTCAGAACATTCAAAGGTGAAGAGACTTGCCTAGGGGGCTGTTGACAGACTGAAGTATAAAGGAACTCTTGGGCTTTTTGAATTTCGAATTCATAGTTTGTGTCTGAAGCTGGAAAAAAAAATGGAGTCCTGGAGAAATTCCCCTCTAGGACTGAATATAAAAGGGAGCTTTTGGGCAGGCTGAAATGCTTGCTAGACTGCCACCTGGATCCACTTGTTGGATGGTCATGGGAGAAATGTAGCAATAAAGACACAGGTTGAATCTGGCCACTGACACCTGTGGACCTGGTTCACAGGGACTAGAGTTGAAGATGAGAGCATGTTGACTGGTCTGAACTTCATGACCTAGCACAAGGAGGTTAGTCTTGTTGAGAATTTGTGACAGTGCCCATGGTCTAAAGGCAAGGCAAACAATTGGCACCCTGGTGAGGTTAAGTGAGGCAGTCCACATTGGGTTGACCAGAACCTGACCACAAGAAGAGAAGATTTTTGAGCCCATGAACTGGTGCATATTCCTGCTGACTTTATGGACAGCCTGTCCTAATTTGACTTTTTTTATGGATGTGGACTTCACATGGTTCCAACTGGAAAGAAGATTTTTCACATCAAAGAATATAACTGTCTCCTCAGAGCACTGGATTGATGTAAGTGGGCAGTATAGAAATTGGATACCCAAAATTAGGCAGATAAAAACATGAGGTGATTGGCTTACAAACTTTCATAGGTGGAGGAACATATTCATAGGATTATGGTGTAGGTAGGTGTTCACTTAACTGCAGTTGTTAAACATAGAACATTGTTTTCTTCACTGATAGAACATTATGTTTAAATGTGGAGGGAACATATTGAATTTTATGCTTTTTAGTTTTATCCTGTACTGATATGATTTTATTATTGTTTTGTTAAAACTTATGTATGGCTGAAGAGTTGTGTAAGAGTTTCAAGTTGACAAGTGGTTGTCTGTCGCAGTTACATAATCTGTCAACTTGCAAAGGGATGGATCTAGCCTGCCAATCAGGGCACAGCCAATGAGGTTTCTGTGTGGACGTGGCCTTCTCCTGAGGATTCTGGGAACTCCTGTCTTCCTTCCTGGAAATGGGATGCACGTGCGCGCGCACGCTCTCTCTCTGCTTAGTTTCCTGCTGACAAGCCACATGGAGCTATGCTGATGGAACCAGAGCCCTGAAGCTGGAGAAGTCACGTGGAGACCCATGTCAGCACTGAGATACTTCCACTGTCACTCCATGCAAAAGACTTTCCACCCGCTGGCCTGTGATCCTCCTGCATTCGGCATCATTGTATGTGTTGTGTGAGTCTGAAGAAGAATTTATAGACTAGTATCAGACATATGGGCTAATATTGAACTTATGGACTTGATCTGGATTGGGCCGGGATGTTTTCTTATCATACTATTGCTCTTTGATATAAAGCTCTTTTTAATACACATCTGAGTTTCTGTGAATTTGTTTCTCTGGTCTACCCAGACTAACACAGAGGATAATAAGACAAATGACCTTGCAAGACCTGCCCCTTCTCTCTTGCTTACTAGTGATCATACCAGTATGCTGCTGCTTTAGCTAGTTCTCTGCCTCAACCTGTGTGCTACACTACCTGAGCGATCAAGTAGCTAGAGCTTGAGGCTCCTTCAACACCTGCTTTGCCAGTGTTGGTGCATACATCACTTGAGATTAGTGCTGGTAGATTCTGTTGCCATGCCTTTGGGCCTGCTTCATTAAGCTCCATGTTACTGACTGTCTGCTGCCTGCAGGGAGACAGTTTTCTGCTTCTTTGACCTTGAACCTGCTCACTTGAACTGAAGCACTGCTAGTATATTATAGTTCATGAATATGAATTGAACTGAGTCCTCTACACTTCTCTGTGGACTAATTAGCTACCATTTCCCCCAAAATAAGACAGTGTTTTATACTATTTTTGCTCCCAAAGGTGTGCTAGGTCTTATTTTCAGGGGAAGTCTTATTTTTCCATGAAGAAGAATACGGTAGACATTTATTGTTTATTGTTTTATTAAAGGAGACCTCACACTTCCTGTCTGCTCCGGCTGTGCTGTGTCCAACAGTGAGCTGCCCGGCAACAGTGAGCTGCCTGGCGGTACCCGCCTTTACGGTCCAGAGTTCAGAGTTATGGTAGCTTCTGGGGGCCTTATTTTCGGGGAGGTCTTATTTTGGGGGGCTGCCTTATATTTCAGTGAGAGGCAAAACTGTAAGTAGGTCTTATTTTCAGGGGATGTCTTACCTTTGGGGAAACAGGGTATTATATTCCTTCTCACTGTATAAATCTATCTATCTATCTATCTATCTATCTATCTATCTATCTATCTATCTATCTATCATCTATCTATCATCATCTGTGCCGGGTTTTGTTTCTCTAGAGCACACTAGCTAACACAGCCACTCTTCTTCAATTATATTTGGAATGCCTTTTAATCTAACGGGCTCACCTTCATACACTGTATCTGACATTGTTCCACTGCCCTGAACAAGATTTTCAGTGGTTACTTTTTGCAGACATGGTTCTTTTTTTCTTCTTCCTAGTTTATCTGAAAATTCTGATTAATCCTGTCCACCACTCGTACCCCTACTGGTATTGAAATACTGGTGTAATAAATTACAGCAACACAACAACATGCAATCTACCACTGTGTGACCGATGACAGATTAGTACACATATAAGAGGCATTTAGGACTTCTGAGGTACTTTATTATCTACATGTAGACCCAGTCATTTATCCTCAGATTAAAATAAATAAATTTGCTTTAATAAATTGTGGGACCTTGAGCATAAATCATAGATTACAAAAAGTAAGTCTTTTCTGTATAGAATGTGTATATCTTAAAAAGAAGACAACTGGCAATAAAGCCAGGTGATTTCTAACTGAATCAGTAGGAAGATTATCTTTTATGCTTCACTTTAAAATTATACAAAATACATATTTATATAAAGGACTGGAAGAAATGTTGCCTTGAAGGCAAAGTATTAACTTAAAACAAATTGTGATCTCTCCATATAAAAAGCATTCTAAATTTAAAATACATTATGAGCACCACTTATCTTTTTAAACTAAGCCTTGAAAATCAACGTGAGAATATATGTGTAAAATAATTCTTTTGTTCTTATCAATCCCACAATTCTGTACAACAAACAAATAAATATTGTCTTTTGTGTTGGACGGAAGCTAGGATTATTGTAACAGTATGATTTACGATAAGACACAAATGTGTACAAGAAACAGAAGTAATAAAATGAGAAGTGATTCCTAGGCAGTGTTTTTATGATGGAGAGGAGGAATTCATCAGACTGGAAAAGGTTCTTGCCTAGGAAACTTGAACTTTACTAGGTCTAACTTCTGTTAATGAAAATAAGAGTGTTTAAGAAGTGTGTTCCCACATATTTATTCATTTATGAAGATACATATTCACTTATGAAGTATTTGTCCCCTGGAATTTCTATTTAATTATTTACCTGAATACAATATTAGAATTTCTTACATAAGCTATTCAAACTAGCTATCATTGATACATCACCAATGATACATCATTATGAAGCCTTCTGTCATTCATTGTCTTTGACACCTGAGTTTCTCTAACTGGTGTGGGGTTATTCAGCCACATAGAAATTGATAAAAAAAATTGGTCCAGAGTTTATGAACCAATAATTAAATGCTGACAATGTTTAGATCATTAACTATAAAAGTTGTGAATCAATGGTAGTTTTTTTTCCTGTCCCTAAAGGTTCATCAATCCTGGGTTTCATATATAGTGAAAAATAGAAAAAATATATATGAGTCAGAGGAAGGGGGTCAACTGACAGTGTGACCTGTTCCAGATGATCGACTCCTTTCCCCTAATGGACAGCCTGTCAAAGTAGCAGAGGCAAGTATTAGTTTTGGTCCTCTCCCATTCCCTTTACACCGTCCACGGGTGCTGCACTTTCTGCTTTGGTTAGACTGTCCTCTTTCCGTGAAGAATTGCTTCTCTAAGAACGACACATGCAGGGCACCCTTACACCTCTTATATCCAGTCCTATGTACAGGGATTCCTTCCTTCTCTGCTGATGTTGCTGCTTTGTTGCTATCCTCCTCACTATTCCTTAATGTCTATAACTGTATTTCCCATTAAATGGATAAAAAAAACTTTTCGCTGGTCAGGACATTTATATTTAATAATTTATGCATTTCCATTCTAATTAAGCTCACTGTAAATGATCTGACAAATACTTTGCCTGTGCTTTATTACAGTGGGCTCAGTAACATATCCTGCTGGCAGCATGACCTCTGAGAGTCACATTCTCTTGGGGACATCACATTTGGCATGACCTCCATTTCCTCAGAGACGATTTGGTTCCTCTTGCTGCCACTGACTGACCTGGGCCTCTGAGACAGTTGCCTCATTCAGATCACTGCGTTGCCAGAGGATCAATGTATCACTCTTCTTGGATCATATGTTTGCAATATAACTGCAAGCTCTTGGAATTATACCCGAGAGCAAGAAAGTACACATTACAGCACCTTACGGAGCTCATTCCATAAGAATAAGAGGGATTTATAAGCAACAAAGTGTGGACTTAGTAAAATGTACAAAGAAACTCAGCAAAGCCTGGTTGCTGTAAAGCCAATGAGAAGCTGGAATGATCCATTTGCTGCATGGCAAAACAAAGAAATGAATGAATAAATCATAAATTCTTAGTTGTTCTTTATAGTTTATAAGAAAAATGTCTAATGCTGTAGTTTGGCAATCCTAGACCTGCCTTCCATCCACATTTCAGCTTTCTCTACATACTCACAAAAAACTTCTACTGGTTCTAAGTGCCTGACATTATTCAATCTCACTGATTTCTACAAGAGCCTGTCCTTCGGCCTATGAAGCTCTTTGCCTTTTGACCCCTATCCTTCAAGAGCCAACTACATTTCCACGTATCAGCCATCCTCTCCATAGGCTCTGTGGACAGGTCACGCACCTCTGTCTCCTTGAGGAACTTTCCAGCTCCTCAGCCACAACGCTGATCCCATTTATTTACTTACAGCTCATTCCCCATTAGCACAACATATCTATTTCAGTGGATCTTGGGCCAGCAACATTAATATCAACTGCAAACTGATCAGAAATGTGGAATCTCAGGTTTCCATCTCAGATTTACTAAGTCGACCTTTATTTTTATAATATCCTTGGGGATTTTCGTTTGCCTACTAAAATTTGAAGGCAACTGGCTTAAAGCAGTGAACTAACAGAGAGGTCTGAAGGGCCGGCCCCTATCCCACCTAAGTCAACCCCCCTCTGAAGATGAGGTAGTTTATAGTGCCAACCTGGCCGATAAACACATGTGGGGTTAATTGAAGGGCAGACAGATAAATGGCTCAGTGATTCTCGCCTTTCTAGTTCGCGGGTTTCTTGCTTTCTTATGGTCGGACCAGGGTGCAGCTTCCTTAGCCAGTTCCTGCTTCAGCTGGCAAG
>NW_022103906.1:1495498-1502932 GCF_000313985.2 Echinops telfairi
ATGCGGGCGCGGTCCGGCGCCATCTTGTAATGGCGTCCACAGTTGTGCAACAGAGCTACAACGGGAGCAAAGCAACAAAGTCCATGAGAAATTCTGAAAATAGACTTCAGACTCAGGGGGCATGGCTTGGCACTGCATCAAACCTGATCAGAAAACAATCATAAGGGTCAGTAGACAGACCGGGAACTATTTAGAGGCTATTTTTTGTTCTGTTTCTTTGTTGTTATTTTCCTTTTTTTCATGTCTATCTATATAAGATAGCCAGGATAAACAATCCTGGGGAGGAAACAACCTGACTGATAGGTCTGGGGAGCCAGGGGAAAGAAGGGGAGCGGGGGGCGGGGGGGGAAGGAGGAGGAGGGGGGAACCAATAAACCTAGAGACAAGGAAAACCAAGAGATCTAAAATCGATGGCGAGGAGGGCATAGAATGCCTGGTGGGGTTGAATCAAGTGTAGTGTAGCCGAGAGGAAGTACAGAGAAGCAGAAAGATAATAGTTTATACTAATTGTTTTTTTGGAACTCCAAATGGTAATTAGAATAGACTTTCTCAAAGAACACAGAACACAGAAAATCATGGAAGCTTAGTAGGACGATTAAAAACATAATTAAAAGAGAAAAATGCCACCACATACAAGGTCATGAAAGTTGTGCTGGGGAATTCTTTATTTCTTTCCATCATGGCAATATACCTGCTCATTCTTCAAGGGTAGCAAGAGTTATCCTATGAGAATTTCACTGGAAAACCCTACCCCATCTACCCTAAAGGCCTGTTCTTGTCCCTTCAGTCTTCAACTTCTCTTTAGTCTCAAAACTCAAAATACCATTTCAACGTAACATGATTGAGTCCCTTGATGCTTCTCAAACTGCCATTTTGTTTTGATACGGACCAGAGAACATAGAATTCTTCAGGGAAGTTGGAGAGATGGAAACACTGTGTTCAGAAATGTGGAGAGCTGGTGGAGGATACGGATATAGATAAACATTACCTTAAAATTTTGATATTTTTGTTTAATAAAGCTTTTTATCATTCTGTAGCAAGAGTTCTGGACTTGCCCTAATATTAATAAGAGTCTTTATAAGAGAAAAGCAGAGGAAGGTTAAGCACAATACGGAAGGAAAGGCTATGTGAGGACAGGCAGAGATTATAGTGATGTGAATACAAGCCAAGGAAAGTCAGCAGATACCAAGAGTGAAAGGAAATAAGCAAGAGATTCTTATCAGTGCTGTCTAGAGTTAACACAGCCCTGTAAACGTCTTGATATCAAACATCCAATTTCCAGAACTATAAGAGGATACATTTCTATTGTTTCACGCCATTAAATGTGTAGTAATTTGTTACAGTAGTCCTAGGAAACTCATGCAGCTTCTAACTCCAGATAATTGATGCATCTGAATTTCTAGGGTGAAGCCCAGCATCTTTATTTTTAAGATTTTTCTTTGGAATCCATTATGAGTCCAATCCAGGTCAAGAAAAACTCCCTTTAACCCTTAAAGCTCTAGTGGCGCAATCAGCGTGCGGTACTTATAAGAAAAACTCTCTTTGTAACAAAACATTGTCATATTCATTTTTCTGACTTCTGAGGCCACTCACATGTTGAACATTGAAAAAGAGGCTAGCGAATGGTGTTTCATAAACTAAGTTGACCAATTGAGAGATGATAAAGAAAGTCTTCACCTCTAGCTTCCCACGACAACTGATTTTAAAAAAATCATTTTATTGGGGCTCATACATAGAGCTGATTTTTTTAAAGTCTTTTGGGTTAAGATAGTGTAAGTCTTACAACAGATAAAATGCAAATACCTCTTGGAAAAATCGCATTCTTACCTGTGCAACAAGGAATTGCTTGATCTTTCTGAAACCACTTAAACCATGTTCATCTCAGTCTCTCATATGCAAAATAACACCAGAACTAAGAATCCACAGCTTTTTAGGATTACTGACCCATCACAGCTCACACGATGCCTCTGGGTACCTGAAGAATGGTAGGAAATATATGACAAACCTCCAGAGACAAGTTTTAACTTCCCTCTTCTTGCCCCTTTCAATACTTCCAAGGTTGGCTTCATCAACAAATGTGTCACAGCTCAGTAATACTGTCTTAAGACAGCTGGCCTGCTTCTGTACCATTATGTTTGAAGTTCCACACTTAGGAATGCGGGGCAATTTCTTTTTCACATACTGAAAAATACTGATGAGAAGATCTCTCTGCGTTTGGGTTATATGCACAAACCGACACTCAGGTCAACCGTGAAGATGATACTTGACCCAAGAGACCTCCATCTGAGCAGTGACCTCTTGATCCCGCCTCTAGAGAACAGGTCCATGAGGGCCTCTTGTTGGCACCTACCTGCTCGTGTTCCCATTTTCTTCCATTGTTTTGTGGTAATGATTGTACAGCTGTTCTTGATATGATTGAACTGTTGAATTGTGTGATATGTTAATGAAGTGCCAATAAACTTTTAAAAATAAAATAAAAATATAGGTAACATAACATTTGCCAAATCAACCTTTTTCACTTGTACAATTCAATGAAGCTAATGACATCAAACCTGTTGTGAAACCATCTCTAAAATCCATTGAGTATTTTCAGATCCCAGAAGCAGAAACTCAGTGCTAGTTAAGCCTAGAGCCCCTTCTTGCCCCTTCTCTCCTCCTCCTCACAACCATTGCTTCCAGTTTTCAGTTTTATCTTGTTTCTTGCTAATGCAGCACCTATGTCAGCATTTACAATTTCTCAGCCTAAAGATGCAGAAGAAGCATCAAAGGTTAATTGCTCACAGGGCAGAAAAGAGATCAAGCTAAAAGCATTCCCCATCCAACTTGCCAGGGAAGTGTTAATGGATGGACTAAAAGTGTTAGAGACTATAATACTGATTTGTAATCACAAATATTCGATTTTCTTTAATTTTTATTAATTTGTCATTTTTGGGGAACTCTTACAGACTCCATAATTCAAATAGTTCAAGCATAATTGTACAATTGCTACTACAATCAGTTTTAAAACATTTTCTTTCTTCTTGAACTCTGATATTAGCTTCCCTTTATTCCCTCTGTCCCCACCCTTCCCCCAGTAACCCTTGTTTTTATTGTTATATATTATTAGTAATATTCAATTATTATTAATATTTTTTCACCTACAATTCTGTTATTCGCTCCTCTCAAGAGGAGTTCTACAGTGATCATTGCCATCATCTCCCCCATTCACTGCCCATCTTCCTGTATCCTCAGGGAATCATTATTCTCATTGCTATTTCTGTAAGGTCATGCATTCTGGCATTCCTGCATCTAACAATCTTCCTTGTATGCCTGAATGTAAATAGGTCTAACAGTACTAATGTGAAACTCAAGCTTTAATACTTAGAGTAGGAAATATTAAAGAACAAGAGGATACTTATGAGTTTCATCAGTGCTATGCCACAGCCTGATTTCCTTTGTTTTATTGCTTGTTTTTGAACTTCTGATACATCTTCCCATAGAACCTCATGATCACACAGGCTAGTGTGCTCCTTCCATAAGAGTTTTGTTGTTTCCCTGCCCAATGACTGCATGTTTGACTACAAGCCTTTAAGATCCCAGATGCTATAATTTTTAATTACCGGGCATCATCATCTATTTTCACCACATTTGCTTATGCCCCCATTTTGTCTTCAGCAATCAGGTCGAGAAGATGAGTATCATACAGTGCCACATCATTAGAACAAACCGTTCTTATACTTAGGTGAAATTTTAGTAGAGGCCCAAACTCCATCTGCTTCCTTAATGAATTTACAAATATGTACATGAATAGACGAGTACATCTATCATTATATAATTATATATTTACATATTTATATATATTTATACCTATACATAAATGTTTGCTTTCTTCTTTCCTCTGTCTCTTTTTCCTTTCCTCCTGCCCCACTCTTACTCTTACTCATTGGTCACCTTTCAGTATTTCTGCTTAGACATTTTTCACCCTCCTCAATTTTGTAACCCTTATTGTTCCCCTGTCCCTGTCATTATTGCCTTACTACTCACCTTCCCCTGCCTCCTCCCTTCCGATGCCCCCTGCCACCTAAATGGGGTCATTTGTGCTGCCTATCTTATATAGATAGAGATAGAGATAGAGAGACCACATAAATAGTTCCAAGTCTAAGTGATGTCCTGACTCAGAATCGATCAATCTCTCTACTAAATAGCAGGCAGGGCCCATTATATTATAAGCTCTCAGCCCAATCCCTTTTTCTTTCAGGATTCCATCTCCCCGACCGGCTTACCTAACAGCACTTATATCCTTTTGTCTTCAGCCTTCTTGCCTGATAGGCGCCCACCCTGCAGGTCCTTGCTCTTCCTGCATTCAGGGATTGAGTGATCTCCCCCCTCCTTTCCCTCCCCCAACACACACCCTGTTACATCTTTAGACTTTCAGTGTTCCCCCCTTGCGAGTAACCCCAAAGAGTTCAGGTGAGGTGCCAAGTGCTGCCCACAGAGTTAGAAGCCTACAATCGGGATTTCTCAGGGACTCTGAGGCTTCACTACCATCACTGTTCCTCTAGGTTTGCCCCCTTGTGCACCTTTCTCTGAAGCACTGTCCTCTAGGGATGGGACTTCAGGTCTCAAGCTGAGGCCAGCCCATGTAGTCATCTCTGGGAATGAACTGGTCTGCACAGGAACAATCACAAATATGTTAACTGGCAATCATTCCAACCATATTCCAAAAGGAGAAAAGGACAATAGTGTCTAGATTCCCTTAATACAACATAATCACTATGATCATTCTGGTATGTTTCATTGCAGATTTTTCACCTACATATTTCAGATCATTGCAAACATCTTGACATTAAAGGTATAAAGATTTACTGTTGCTTTAAGTACCTATGTTGAGTGGAGGTAATTCCATATTTAACCCTCACTGAGGGAGGTTTGTGTTCAGGTAAAGGTTCTTGGGCTTAGCAGTAACAGGGCAGCAAAATGAACCCCAGGATTGATGAACCTATAGGGACACAAAGTAGAATAAGGGTTTCTATAGCGTACAGTGGAGGGGGGATAAAAGGGAGCTGATGTCAAAGACTTCAAGAAGGAAAATAATGTTTTGAAACTGATTGTGGTAGCAATTGTACAATACTATTTGATATAGTTGAACTATGGAATGATCTGTATTAACTCCCAATAAAATGGTTTTGAAAAACATATAAATTTTAATAAATCATACTGCAGTTTCAGCTAGTGCTAAATTGTGCAGGCCCTTGTATTTCCACTCTCTTGCTGTCAGTTTCAGCAGAGCTTCCAGACAAAAATAAACTCGGAAGGAAGGACTTGCAATCAACTTTCAGTCAATGAAAGCCCTGTGGATGGCACTGGGTCGATCCCTTTGTACAAGGGTCTCCATGAGACAGAGGCCAACTTCATGACAGCTACCAGCAACACCAATCCAACATGATCACCAAAGCCAGAGGTGAATCAGCGTCTTGTTTTCTGCACCACACTTCTTCACAGAAATATAAACAACTACACATGTAATCTCTTCCCTTCCCCACATGTCTGCTTATCTTCCTGTCATGGCTGTATTTTTATGATATATATTTTTTCACTAGAGTCCTCAATCCCATAGGTGAGGTTCTTTTACATCAAACATATGGGAGGAGTTATTTGCTGAGATTACAGTACATCTCCTATGAAAGGTCCTAGGATCTTGGTTAAAAAAATGTAAATTTGACCTTAGGCTGCCCTGTGACTGGCTGTCCAATTTCTGATTTTAGCTAAGGCAGGTTTGACTAGACTTTGTTACCCCAGGATTTTAGCAGCAGTTATCTGCTAATATAATATAGTATAGCATAATTAATATAATATAATATAATATATGTAATATAATTCAATCCCTGCGAGATCAAAGATGGTTTGTACCAGGAGGAATGGAACAGTGGAATAAACCAGGTAACTAATAACTCTTATTTCCAAACTCCTCTGCCTGTTCGTAGAGCCAATTGGCATCCTGCAGATATTCCCATTCCAAGGCAGTTTTAGGAACATTTCTAGTGACAATATTTAGTGGAAAATCCATTCTGGCAATGTAGACGATCCCTAACTTGCAGGTGTCAGTTACTAGGTACAATATACAGTGAAGGTCACACATTTTAAAACATGACATCTTGTGAGATGTTCTCTCTTCCTATGTGATGCCCCTGATGTTTGTATTTTAACTCTCATTTTCATCATTTTTCTCTGTTTCTTTTCAGTGTTGTTACATAGGTTTCAGAGGTTGTAAGGTCATTCAAAATAAGTTTTTAGATTAAAACAAATAAAAATCAACCCCAATAAATGCCATACTATCAGTTGTGTATCTTAGATCTTATTAAGGTCCTTAGAGTTCTTGGGAGCTTTATTCTCAATTGGGCATGTAGACAACCCTTCCTTTTCTACAATTTTACTTAAAGAAAGAAGGATTGGAAATAGTAGATCACTTGATTAATGTTAAACTGCTTGGTAGACTAGGGACTGGAGGATCATTCCTATTTTTGCACTTGATAAATAGTAGCAGTGAATCGATGGCAGACTTACAGTGATGGAAATTCTCCCACACTACTTTGTATATGCATGTCTTTGAGAGCTGCATCTAATTCAGAATGAATTGTAGCCAGAATGCTATTTCAATTCATTTAATAAGGTTACTTGAAATCGCTGTTTTTCTGTACCTTCTGAGAGAAAAGGAAAGGAACTGGACTTGGAATTAAAAACCCAGGATATTCAACTTTCCCATTTACTCTCTGTGTGACCTTGAACAAGTCATCAAATGCCCTAAATCTCAGACTTGTCATCTGTAAAACTAAACAATATTGAATACTTAGAGTGCCATTGTGAGGATTAAGTGAGAAAATAATTAGAAAAGGCATTCTAAACCATAAATCAATATAAAAATACAAGGCATTTATACTAGTAGAAGTTTGCTAGAGAAATAAAGAGGTGGCACTTTTTAAAAGAATCTGTCATAATTTTTCACATATAATTTGATGGACAACAGACCCCAGAGGACTGTTTGAATAATGTATTAACATGTATAACAGAGCAGAAAAAACATAAGAGCAATTTTGCACATATAGGAAAAGGAGCAAACATCAGATTACATATCTCTTCCTAAGATATATGTCTAACATTTAATGTCTCTTCCTGCGATATACATTGATAAAACAATGTACACAGAACTCTGGGTAAAATAATGCAGACCCTCTTAGAAAAATTGAAGGGCTTGTTAATTTGATTTTATTACAGGTGTTCACATTCCAAGGCATGATTTTAGGAAAATTTCTTTTGAAAACATGTACAGTGAACCCTCGTTTATCACGGTTAATCGGTTCTAGACCCTACCATGATAAATGAAATTCCGCGAAGTAGGATTCCTTATTTGTAAATCAAATATTTTCGTAGTTAGAGCATAGAGGACATGAAAAAACA
>NW_022103906.1:1503120-1531141 GCF_000313985.2 Echinops telfairi
GGATGTACTCTACAGGTGGGTCGCCGTCTTTTTCCTCTGAAGGAGCGGGTATAGGCAGTGGGTGCTGTTACCCAAAAACCGCGATAGAGTGAAGCAGCTGAAGTCGAAGCGCGAAGTGGTGAGGGTTCACTGTACTGGGAAGTTGGTCTTGGCAACCTAATTGTCAGGTATCTGTCACTAGGTACAGGATATCGTGATGGTCACACATTTTAAAATTGAAATATGAAAAGATGTCCTCTTTCTCTAGTGTGACAGTTCCTATTTATGTGTTTTAAATTTTATTTTCATATTTTGAGTAATTTATACAATTCTTTACTTAATTCCCAATTGTGGAATGAAATTGGGGTACTATTTAATAAAGAATTTAAAATACAATCTCTCAGAGCATAGTCTAAAAATAATGGTTTTGAGTGGTTCTTCTAAACAACATAGATTGATCCATAGTGTACACAATTGTTTTCAGTTTAGGTGAATGCTTAAAAGAAATCTATTTTAAGAGTAATGGTTAGTATTGGTTATGTCTCCACAGAATTGAAAGTGTGCATGCGCACCCAACCACAGCACACCAAATCATGAGGGCAACGTAACCACGTGGAGAAATGCATGAAAAAGATTGGACTACAGAGCTGACCCCAATCAGAGGCCAAATGACCCCCTCTCTAGAAGTATGTGCTACGGAGGACAATGCTAAACCTACAGGTTGGGGAGAGAGGCCGGCATGCCACGCCCACATGAAAGCAAACCAAAAAAGGAAAAAGAGAGAGGGACCATCTAAACCATATATCAGCACACCAAGCCCGGAGGACAATGTCCCTGCGTGGAGCTGCTAAGGCACAGAGAGAACTGTAGGGCCAACAACAGTTCAAGACATGATGTCCCCTTACTGGGGCATACCATGACAGAAGACCATACTGGGGACACATGGCTGAGTTAGTCCAGTTTGAACACCCCACAGTTGGGCGAACCAAGAAGGGAACACAACAGAACAGCAATGGAAGCAAAGCCAAGCCACAAAGCCCCTGAGGAGCCCCCCAAAATAGCCTTCAGGCTAGATGGGGAAGTTCCCAGAATTATCCCAGGACCAGTGGGGAGATAGTCATAAAGGCCAGTGAACAGACCTGGAATTATGTGTGCTTTTTGTGTCTCTTATTATTTAATCTTTTGTTTTCTTTTTGTTGGGTCTTTGTTATTATTGGCTTAGCACTTATATAAGATAGACATGGGAAACAAGCTTGAGGTTCAATGGGACCAAAGGTTCTGGAGGGATTTGTGAGGAGGAGGAGGTGGGAGGAAGGAGCCATAAACAGGAGAACAAGTAGAGAGTTAAAATCAACAATGAGGAGGACCTAGGGCGGTAGTGGAGACACAGCAATCTAGCTGAGACAAATTACTGAGGGGAACAAGAAGAGCGAGATTGATGGTGGGACATGTGGAAGGTAAAAGGAAACAGAGGAAAGATCTAGGAAGCTATGGATAGAGGTGTAAGCATAGGTGTGTACATATGTAAAAACATTAATTCATAAAAATAGAGGCATTGGCCTATGTACATATATTTATTTGGCAATACACTGAGGTAGTGGACAGACTCTGGTCCAGCCCTCCCTCAATGCAAGAACACTTTGTTCTAACAACCTGGCATTCTGTGATGCTCAAACTCTGAAGACAATTTCTGAAGACAAAATGAGTGCATAAGCAAATGTGGTAAAGAAAGCTGATGGTGCCTGGCTATCAAAAGATATAGCATCTAGAGTCTTAAAGGCTTGAAGTTAAACAAGTGGCCATCTAGCAGAGGACCAACAACCCACATGGAAGAAGCACATCAGCCTGTGTGATTAAGAGGTGTTGACAGGATCGGGTAACAGGCATCAGAAGACCGAAAACAAACAAAAACCATATTGTTGAGAATGAGGCAGGTCAGTGCAGGGGCTCAAAAATCCATCTGTAGACAATGGGACACCCCCTCACAGAAGGGTCACAAGGAAGGGATGAGTCAACCACGGCATAATATAGCACTGATGAAAACCACAATATGCCTCTGGTTCCTTGAGGCTTCCTTAAAACCCCACCCCCACTATCATGACCCAAGTCCTGTCTTTCACCAGAGCATGTGCACAAGTACAGATAAAAGATAAGAGTTTAAGGGACAGGAATTGGAGTAAAGAAACCAGGGGGATAGGGGGAAGAGGAGAGGAGGTTCGGAAGGTGGGAATCGATCACAGTGATGGACACAAAGACACCACCACTACCACCACCCCCACCACCCCCAGGGGGATAAATAACAGAAATCACGAGGGAAGGGAGAAAGCAGTTGGTGAAAGATATGAAAAGAATAATAATTTATAACTTATTAAGGGGTCATGAGGGAGGTGGGAAGGAGGGGAAAAAGAGGAGCTGATACCAAGGGCTCAATAAAAAGTAAATATTTAGAAAATAATGATGGCAACATATGTAAACTATGTTTGTAGAATTGATGTATGGATTGTTACAAGATCTGAAGATCCCCCAGTGAAATGATCTTTTAATTTAAAAAAAGTAATGCTTTTAAATCCTTTCTCAAGAAATCATTAAGGAAAAGCATGATCATGGTAAAATGGGTTATAGGGTGCTCCCTAGCATGAAAATAATGAAGCAAAAATCAACATTTTACATTAAAAATTATTACTATCTTGTGGTCCTTCTTCTTGCTAAAATCCCATGATTATAATTGTTTAATAATCATATTCTAATGCATTAATTTCCCAATGATCCCACTACTAAAGTCTTTATTTATGATTTTTCTACTCAAGTCTCCACTTAAATCCAATCAAACTTCTATCTACAAAAAATACATCTCTTAATGATCCTGAGAAAAAAATACTTTCTTCCCTTTTTTCTTTTAATTCAAAGAAGTGCTAATGGGGGAAACCTGGCAGTGAATAAGTTGCTAATGAAAACTGAGGCAACCTGGAAGTTGTGTTGGCAGGTTACATTGCCATTATCAGCACTAACACTTACAGGACTCAGAATTCACAATTAAGAATTTCACTGTCATCTCAGGTTTGGAAATGTTCCATTTCACCCCATCAACTGTGAGCCTAAATTGGCCCCATACCCAGAAATTGCTCAAGTGATAATGGGTAAGGTAATTTGACCCATTAGACTAGAAAGAGAAATATAGCATACTACAGCAAATGTCTTCTCTTGGCCATAGAGACAAACGTCTTCATTTTCAGTGAGAAAACTAAGTCATGGAATGATTGCATGATAATTCTGTGGTCACACTGCCAAACAGTAATGTTGAATTCTGTATTAGTGAGCTAAATCATATGAGCACTGAATGGTTAAATGCATATAAAGTGGAAGCTAGAATTCTTCCCTAGATGGAATCAATAAAACTGATACCTTCATAACATTTGAAAAGTGATGAACAGGAGAGTCTGGTGGTGAGAACAATTGCTCTCTGTGTTAGTCTGGGTACTTTAGAGAAACAAATCCACAGAAACTGATGTATAAGAGAGAGCTTTATATAAAGGGTAAGTGCACATCAAGAAAACATCCCAACCCAGTGCTGCCCAAGCCCACAAGTCCAACCCCATATGTCCAACACCAATCCACAAAGTCCTCCTCCATCTCACAAAACAGATGCAACGATGCCAACTGCAGGAGGAAAGCCGAGTCAGTGAATGTGTAAGCATCTCAGCGCTGGCAGGGGTCTCCACATGGCTGCTCCAGCTCCCAGGGCTGCATCAGGATAGGTCCATGTGGCTTCTCCTTGGGGATGTCTTGCAGGAAGTCAACTTTGCAATCTGAAGCAGGGAACTGCTAAGGCAGCTGCACCCTGGTCTGACCATCAGAAAGCAAGAAACCCCAGAACTAGAAAGGCGAGGCTCACTGAGCCATTTATCTCTGCCCTTCAATTAACCCCACCTGTGTTTATCGGCCAGGTTGGCATAATAAACTAACTCACTGTCCTTCGGGGTCTTGCAATCAGTTCTTACTCGTAGTGACCCATGTACAATAAAACGTTGCTCACCCTGTGCCATCCTCACCACCATTTGTATGTTTAAGGTCATTGTTGAAATCACTGTCAGCACATCTCATCAAGGGTCTTCTCTTTTTCACTTACTGCCTACTTTACCACACAAGATGGCCTTTTTCAGGGATGTGTCTGTACTGATAATATGCCCAAGAAATCCGCAAGGAGGACTTGTCCACCTTACCTGGACGGTATATTCTATCACTTTTCTTCCAAGAAAGACTACATTCAACTGAACGTCCATGATATATTTACTACTCTTCACCAAAACTATAATTCAAGACAACAATTCTTTGTTGGTGCCTATTCCTTGGCCGACTTTCACAGACATAAGGGGAGATGGAAAACAGCATGGTTTGGGTCTAGTGTACCATAGTCCTTGAGGTGACAACTTTACTCTTTAACAATTAAAAATTAATTGTTTAGCAGAAGATTTGCCTAATTTCTTAGGTTAGTTGATTATTTCACCACTGTTTCCACGGCTGTTGATTTTGTGTCCTATTAAAATGAAGTTCTTGGCAATCTCAATATCTTTCCAGTTATTGGTTCAGTTGTGAGGTTTTTTATTTTAATATTTTATCTTTAGAACTAGGGTGAAGTGAATAGCTCAGTAGGACTTTACTAGTAATTTAACTCCTTGTCATGGTGATTCAGACTCACAGAAGCCTGACAGGGTTTCTGAGGGTGCAGACCTGTACAAGAGCAAATGGTTTCATCATCCCCTCTAGAGCAGCTGGTGCCTCTGAACTGCTGGTTTTTCAGTGAGCAGTTCAGTGCTAACCAGAAGGTGCCACCAGGGCTTCCTTTTCAAGCCGTCATCTTTGTAATTTCTATCAACTGAATGGGTAGGACAATTCAAATGTGAGATGTTTATGATCCACCTAGGTGGTTGAGACCTTTGTGGCTGGGAATGTGCATATCAGGTATATGGAGCAGTAATGTGGGCTTGGTTAGTTTTTCATCCAGTAGATTGAAAATCAGCCATCTCAGAAGCAGGATGGGTTTCTGAGATAGTTAAGGTTTATTGTGCCAACCTGGCCGATAAACACAGGTGGAATTAATTGAAGGGTGGAGGGATAAATGGCTTGGTGAGCCTCGCCTTTCGAGTTCTCGGGTCTCTTGCTTTCTGATGGTCAGACCAGGGTGCAGCTGCCTTAGCCACTTTCCTGCTTCAACTGAAAAGGCTCACTTCCTGCAAGACATCCCTGAGGAGAAGCCACATGGACCTACTCCAATGCAGCCCTGGGTGCTGGAGAGGCCATGTGGAGACCCCTGCCAGCACTGAGATGCTTACCCACTCACTGACTTGGCTTTCGTCCTGCAGTCGGCATCATAGTGTGTGTTTTGTGAGATGGAGGAGGACTTTATGGATTGGTGTTGGACATATGGGTTAATGTTGGACATATGGGCTTGGGCAGCACTGGGTTAGGATGCTTTTTTAAAGTACACTTACCCTTTAGATAAAACTCTCTCTTATACATATGAGTTTCTGTGGATTTGTTTCTCTAATGTACCCAGATTAACACAGTTGCTCACTCCCATTCAAAAAAAAAAAGAGCCAGGAAAGAAGTGCACCCTTTGGGCACGCGATGCCTGTTTCACTGAAATTTCAATGCAGGAGATATAGAGTTAGAACATCAGAGAGACCAAATGTGGCAGATAAGCAGTACAGAAGTGTTGGAGTTGAGGGTCTTGCGCTGATCATTACTGGAGAAGTGCAATGTATTTTGAGCATTTATCAGCAGAGCTAAAGGAGTTTTGTAATATTTCTCAAAATGGGCAAAGACTAAGGGACCATGTGGCTGAGAGATCAAGGATCAGAAAGATAATGTGCCTGAGAGCAAAGCTGAGAAAATTTTGTTCTGACCAAAGAATTAAAGGTGAGCATTTTACCCTTAACTGTAATCTGTTAACTTCCCTAATAAAGCACATAATTGCAAGTCTGGTCTGTGAGATTTGTGTGGCCATTGCAATGGATTATGAGAGCCAGTGAAGGATAAAGTGTGAGTGGAGGGACAGCTGGCTTCAGAACCGGTAAAGAGAGTTGCGTGATGGAGACATGTCTAAGTTCAGACTCATAGGAATTGGTTGTGTGCTGATATTGATCTTGATTCACTTTCCCTCTTGTGAAGTCAAAAGAGGTCAATAGCTGCCCAAAGCAATTTCACACCCAGAGTTCATACTGAGGCTTTCATGCTCATTTGTAAGTGCTTCAAGTGCTCCTCACTATCGTTCAGTAAGCTAGCATGCTGCAAGTTAATGAGTCTTCCTTTAATCCTCATGCCACACTCCTCTTCATACTTCCCAGTTTCTCACATTACCTGCTGATCATACAGATTGAATAACCCTGACACACTCACATCCTTTCCTGGTTTTAAGCCATACAATATACCTTTGTTTTATTCAAATCATTGCCTCCTGGTATAGGTACAGTTTCTACATGAGAACAATGAAATGTCCTGGAATTCCTATTATTCAAAATTTTATCCATAAATTTTTACATATGAAGTCAAATGCTTTTGCATGGTCAATAAAACACAAGTAAATAACTTTCTGATATTCTCTGCTTTCAGCCAAACTCCAGTAGATTGAAATGAGCCATCTCAGAATGACAGCTCTCATTCCATTTTCTCCTCTGAATCTGTCTTAAACTTCTGATGTACAGCTGCGATGGTCTTAAAATAATCCTCAGCTAAATTTCACCAGTTTATTATTTCAATTGCATTGATCAATCATTTCTACAGTCTGTTGGATCGCCTTTCTTTGGAGTGGGCAGTGCTTATTCTTGGCGTGGACGGGGAGCATTTCCAGAGTTGTGTCAGTTTTGTTGAAATATCTCAGTTGGTGCTGTGTCAACGCCTGGAGCCTTGCTTTTCATCAATGCCTTGGGTTTCTCCATTTAGTGGCACCTTTTATTTTTTTCTCCCAAACCATTTTATTAGGAGCTAATTCAGACATCATACTATTGCATAGTTCAATTACATCAAGTATTGTAAAATTGCCAACACAATCAGTTTCAAAACCTTTTCTTCTTTCTTGAACTCCTTAATATTAGTTTCCCTTTAACCTCACCCCCTCCTTACCCCCTAGGAAACTTTATTCTAATTGTTAGCTCTACAGGTTCATCAATCCTGGGTTTCATTTACTGAAAAACATAGAAAACACATAACAAAGATTCACAAAGGCTATCCACAATGATAAAATACATCTGAGATAAACCCCAATATGAAAAAAAAGGAAAGAAACAGAAAATGTTGAAAACTAGATCAAGCCCCAAATGTGTCAGAGAGGAGATGAAGTGGTAAGCTTTTATTCTTTCAAGTCAGGTCTATCATTTTAATCTACTAATCTGCAATCCTTTCTCTTTGGTAGTCAGTTTATTCCTATCCCTCAATCATGGTTAGAGGTTAGAGGAGGCTTATTTACTGTGCAGATCACACAAATGTATTTTGGGCTTCTAATGTCATCCATAGCCTTCTGCAAACCAGAATCTCACAATTTAAGCTATGATACTATTCCTTCCTTCAGTTTTGGATTATATAAATGACAATCCTTGGATCATTTCCAAGGTGTTGGTGTACTTCTTCCATGTTGACTTCGTTGACATCTCACTTAGATACCTGCTTGTTTGGAAACAAGCCTTTAAGACCCTAGATTCTATCTTTTCTGATAGCTGGGCACCATCTAATTTCTTCACTATACTTTGTTATAGCACCCGTATCTTCTGTGTTTTCTTCAAGAGGCCAAGTATTGAACAGGACCATGTTGTTGGAACTAATTGTTCTTAGATTGGTGCTAGGATTAAGTGCAAACTCAAATCCATCCCTGGATCTATGTTTTTTATCTGCCTCTGCCTCCCCTTAGAAACCTTCTGGTTGATTTGTGGTAGAGAATCTTATCAACCAACTCCCTGGATCATAAGGATCTTCTGTTAATAGTGTCATTGATTAGCCCATGTTACTAATTTTTCAAACACTGTTGAGAGAGGGAGAGTGAACCAGTATAGGCTATCTATATATTCCAATGCCAGAGTTATTCATTTGTACTGAATACATCCTTAAGTGGTTGGATACTATTTACACAAAAATGGGAGTTGGGTGTTGGGCAAAATTTACAATAATATTCACTGACAATATCAATCACAGGTCTGCCAGAATAATACACATCTTAATACAGCAGATAGGGCACTGATGTACAAAGTCAATATTAGTCCAACTATTGACCTTCAAAATATTCTTGGTATTGCTGTCCTCTGTTCCTTCACACACCGTGAATTTCCAGTCTTAAGTCCTCGTATTATCTGTGTGCTTAAGGCAGAGTCTAGTTCACCTAGTGGAGAGTGCCTCCTATTCTTGATCATATGCTACCTCCTAAAATAGTTGAATGTCAACCAAGTCTTGGTACAGTGACTCTTCCATATTCTTTTGATGCTTCCTGTGTCATTCATTTAATATTTTGCCCCTAGAATGTTCAGTATTTCAATTTAATTTCATTGATGTCATGTCAAAACTTCTCCGTGTTTCTGTTCAATGTGTCTACTCCATTCTTTCGGTGTTCCTTTGTTCTGAGATTATCTCCAAATCTATATTTATGCTAGGGAAATTTAGGGACTGTTGGTAAGGGCTAGGTGTTGACACAGGCAAATACGAATATATTAGATTTTTGCTCAATAGTATATCACTGCATATGTAAACTACTTGTGATTTTATAAGATCCTTCCTCAAAACATTATTATCTTCAAAATTATTTTAATAACTTCATAACTTTCATCAAGTTGATGTAAAATAATTACCTATTTCCAGGCTATTTTGAGGTTATTTGTCCTTACAAATAAGTATGGAATACACCATTTGTTCAATGTAAGTTTACAAAATGAGAAGAATAATGGAGGTTTTCACTCAAGGCTGTTGTGAAGATTAGAGTACTTTTGTAAAGCACGTGGCACAGAGCTTGAGTGCATGACACAGATGACATAACACTGTTGAAAGTGAGAAGGACTTAAAATGCTGGCGAATGAATATCAAAAACTGCGGTTTTCAGCATGGATTACAATTCAATGTAAAGGAAATATATGTCCTTACAAGTAGCCCAATAGACAGCATGGTAATAAATGGAGAAAAGTTTAAAGTTGTCAAGGACTTCACGTTTGCTTGGAAACTCAATGCTCATGAAAGCAACAGTCAGGGAATCAAATGATATATTTGCATTGTGCAAATCTGCTGCACAAGCTTCCTTTAAAGTATTGAAAAGTAAGATGTCTTACTAAGGTGTGCCTGACCACAACCATGGTATTTTCAATTGCCCAATATCTATGGGAAAGTTGGATGTCGACTATATAAGACCTAGAAGACAGATATATTTGAATTATGGTACCAAAAATGATATTGACAGTCCGAGGGACTGCCAAAAGAGCAAACACATCTGTCCTGGGAGAAGGACAGCCAGAATGCCCCGCATAAGCTAGGACGGCAAGACTTCAACTCACGTACTTTGTACACGTCATCAGGAGATGTCATTATCTAGAAAAAATACATAATTCATGTGGTAAAATAGACACAGGCAGCACAAAAGAGGAAAATGGTCAACAAGATGGAATAATATAGTGGCAGCAACAGTGGGCTCAAATATCACAATTGTGAGCGTGGCCTGGGACTGGGCAGGGCTTCTTTCTGGTGTACATTGGCAGCTCTGAGTTGGCACTGATCAATGGACCTGACCACAACGGTGTGGCCGCCTCCCTGTTTGCTGCAAGTGACCGCACACACACAGGGTGGAGGGACTAAAACCAGGGTTTTTACTAAGCTCTTTCTGAGTCACTTAAGCCCTCCAAAAAGCTGATGAGAATTCTGCCACACATAAAACAATAATTTTTAAGGATCGAATATTTTAAAGAACGGGAATACCTCAAAGATGAACCAAAAGATGAAGATCATTCATCTTAATGAATGAAAAAACTATGACTCACTTGCCCTCAACAAGCTTTTAGCTGGATGAGTACCAAAAACATCAGCTAGCTCAAAGAGCTGACCTTTCTACCAGTCTTTAGAAAGATTGAAGATGATGAAGATGATTTTATGGAACAAATTGTAGTCAGGATGAGTGTTTGGGATTTACGTGTGATCCAGGAAGCCAGGTCCTATCAAAACAATAGCTTCTGAGGGAATCTATTTGGGCCAAAGAGAGAAGGCACTTAGGAAGGCTGTGGCGACTGTTTGGGAGGAAATCAAAGGAGAGATTTTACATGATTTGCTCAGAAAACACCAAGTGATTCATTACCATGAAGGATTATAAGAAAATGGAAAATTGCATTGGTAAGAAAAATGCCAGCTTAGTTGTGCCGAGGATTTTTTTCCATCATGGCAATGAATTTGCTCCTTCTTGGAGGGTAACTGCAAAGGCTGTGAGAATTTTCATGGGGAACCTTACCCTATCCCACCTACCGCCATTATAGTGCCCTTTAGACTTCTTGTTCCTAACACCTATAGAATATTGCAATGGAACACAGTTTGAGTCCCTTCAGGACACCAAAACTGCTATTGTAATGTACTGTAAATGGAAGAAAGCAGAATTCTTTGAGGAAAGGTTAAGAGATATGGAAACATCACCTTCAAAACGGAGGATACATTAAGACTTGATAGCTTGACATTTTGATCTTTTTATGATCTTAACAAAATACATTTTAATTTATCTTTGTGAATAAATGTGTGTACATATACACACAAATAAGGAGGCTTCAAAAAGTTCATGGGAAAATTCTATTATATTTCAAATCCATTTTTCCATAAACTTCTTGAAGCCCCATCATTTATGTGTGTGTGTGTGTGTATGTGTATGAACAACAGGAACTATTTGCTTTCATTTTTGTTTTGTGTTTTAATTTATTTATTTATTCTTAATCATTTTATTGGGGGCCCATACAACGCTTATCACAATCCATACATACATCAATTGTGTAAAGCACATTTGTACATTCATTGCCCTCATCATTCTCAAAACATTTGTTCTCCATCTAAGCCCTTGGCATCAACTCCTCATTTTTCCCCCTCCCTCCCCGCTCCCCCGTCCCTCATGAACCCTTGATAATTTATAAATTATTATTTTGTCATATCTTGCCCTGTCTGACGTCTCCCTTCACCAACTTTTCTGTTGTCCAGCCACCCAGGACGGATGCCATATGTAGATCCCTGTAATTGGTTCCCCCTTTCTACTCCACCCACTTTCCACCTTCCCAGTATCCCTACTCTCACCACTGGTCCTGAAGGGATCATCCATTCTGGATTCCCTGTGTTTCCAGTTCCTGTCTGTACCAGTGTACATCATCTGGTCTAGCCAGATTTGTAAGGTAGAATTGGGATCATGATAGCAGGGGGTGGGGGAAGCATTTAGGAACTAGAGGAAAGGTGTATGATTCATCATTGCTATACTGCACCCTGACTGACTTGTCTCCTCCCTGTGACCTTTCCATAAGGGGATGTCCAGTTGCCTACAGTTGGGCTTTGGTTCCCCACTCTGCACTCCTTCTCATTCACAATATGATTTCTTGTTCTGATGATGCCTGATCCCTTCGACACCTCATGATCGCACAGGCAGGTGTGCATTTTATATGGGCTTTGTTGTTTCTGAGCTAGATGGCCACTTGTATACCTTCAAACCTTTAAGACCCCAGATGCTATATCTTTTGATAGCCAGGCACTATCACCTTTCTTCACCACATTTTCTGATGAACCATTTGTCTTCAGCGATTGTATCAGGGAGGTGAACACACAATGATATGATTTTTTGTTTTTGATGCCTGATAACTGATCCCTTCGGTACCTTATGATCACACAGGCTGGTGTGCTACTTCCATGTGGGCTTTGCTGCTTCTGACCACTTGTTTAGATGGCCACTTGTTTACCTTCAAGTCTTTAAGACCATAGATGTTTTGATAGCCAGGCTCCATCGGCTTTCTTCACCACATTTGCTTATGCACCAGCTTTGTCTTCAGCGATCATGTCCAGAAGGTGAGAATCATGGAATGCCAATTTAATAGAGCAAAGTATTCTTGTATTGAGGGAGCACTTGAGTAGAGGCCCAATGTCCATCTGCTCCCTTAATACTAAACCTATAAATATTTACCCATAGATCTATTTCCTCATCTTCATATATATATTTACATATGTGCATGCCTTTATTTAGACCTCTATACATGCCCTTTGCCTCCTTGCTCTTTCCTCTATTTCCTTTTACTTTCCTCTTGTCCCAGTATCATGTTCAGCCTTCATTTGGGTTTCAGTAATTCCTTTCGGTTACATTACGCTTGGTCATGTGCTATTAGGCCTCCTATACCTTCCTTACCACCCATTTGGATCATTTGTCATTCCCTTGTCCCTGGGTTTGTTAACGCCACTTCCTTTACCCCCACCTCCCCTTCTCCCATGTCCCCCCATAACTATCAGTCCTGCTGTTCTCTCCTCCAAATTATTCATCCAGCCTATCTTATTTAGACAGACCTGCGGAGATAATAACATGCACATAAACAAGACAGAGCAAAACCAAGCAAGAAAAGAAAACAAAACAAAACAATAACAACAACAAAAATCCAATGACAACTGCAACAACAACAACAAAGAAAAGTTTGTAGGTAGTTCAAGGATTGTTGTTGGCCTTTAGGAGTGTTTTCCGGTTGAGTCTGATGGGTTGCCAAGGCCTGGCCCCAAAGCCTATTTTTGGTATTCCCTTTGGACTTCCTTCCTCTGTTTCCCTTGCTGTTCTGTGGCATGCCCCTAGTGTTTTGCCTTGGTGTGATGGGATCAGATCAGGCGGAATTCCCACACTGTGTCTCCAGTGTTGTCCCCTGTAGGGCTATGGGTCAGTGAGGGATACCATGTCTCATAGTGGAGCCTGCCATATGGTCTTTTCTGTGGATTGGCTGCTCTGAATGGGAATATCTTACTTAAGGCTTGGTGGGCCAGGATGTGCTCCACTCTCTTCTTCCCCCTACATTTGCTCCTGTGTGGTCTGATCAGACATATCCATCTCCCTGAGCTGCAGCTTCAGTACTGTCTTCTGAAGTAAATTCTTCTTGGGGGAGGGGCAGGTGTCCACGTGTTTGGGATGGGGGCAGCCCCTCAGAACTCTCCACTGGTTCCGTACTCCACATCTTGGAGCACCGGGTTGAAGTCTGGTGCCTCTTTCCCTGTGGAGATATAAACAATACCCTCCCCTGGTGTGGGTTAGTGCCCTGTTCCCTCACTATCCATTTATTTTTTATTGTGTTTTCCACTTTCATTTTTAAAGGATATTGGCCACTGGATACATAGTTTTATGGTGTTTGCTTTCTGTTTTGTTTGGTTTTTATTGGGGTATAAACTTATATTTTAAAATATTTATACAAATTTAAATTCTTCACTTATATATTTTCTTTCCTTCAGGACCTGTGCCTTCTCGGTCTCCAGTCAACTC
The DNA here is from genome assembly GCF_000313985.2 of Echinops telfairi. Classification (NCBI taxonomy): domain Eukaryota; kingdom Metazoa; phylum Chordata; class Mammalia; order Afrosoricida; family Tenrecidae; genus Echinops; species Echinops telfairi. The sequence continues at coordinate 1,516,580 of NW_022103906.1, forward strand.
CAAATGCTGTCTTCTCACTTTTTAAGATAGAGGACTTTTACTGGAATGAGAACCACCTTAGTCCACATAGGCTGGGAAGCCCCCTCAAGTGGAAGCTGAATCAATGCAAATCATATCCAGTGAAGTTATCTTCTTTTAAGTTTTGGCTTACTTTCCTTTTCAATTATTTAGTTTTTAACAGTTTGTCAATGATTTATAATTCTTATCTGCAGAATGATCAATCTGATACCAATTGCCTTACCACAACTAAAAGCAGGACCCACAAGAAGAATCTTGATAACTTGTCCTACAAGAGAATACCAAGGTCAACCACAGTTGCATGTCACAATAAGCACTTCATGACACTGAGAAATTTTCTAAGCTTAGTTCTGACTATCAAATGAAATAGTAATTTTACCAACTCAACATCTAAGGTATTCCACGTTTGGCAACCTTTGCTGCATTAGTATCATCTGTGGTAAAGGGTAAACAAAGATATTAAAATTTCTTTTATAAGGGATATGTAGGCTATCACCACATGTAGGAGAGATATGTCCATCAGTAACAGTATTTCAATTCTTATTTTTCAATAATTGCCTTATGGACCTACCTAACTTCACAGCGTTATCATGTTGAGCAGTCCTACCTGGTAAGCATCTGCTTGGTTTGATTATAAATGAAAAACATTTCCAAACATGCACTCAAATAGTCCATCCTAACGTTTTTGTTTTCTCCTCTCTGACAGTTCTCCTGGATAATACCTTCCTTTGAAATATAAACAGAATATAAACTATGTTGTCTCTGAAAATAGAAGAAATATTCTTTTCTCTGTCTCAACAAGCCCTTTTTATTCATCACTTAAGTGTGTGCTTTCTTTCACAGGTAAATGTTATGCTCCTAAATCATATGATGAGCAGTTAAAAACCAACATACACTTAGAGAAATGTTAAGCCTCCCTTGTTAATGCTTTCTACTTTGTTCACTTTTCTCACTTATCTTCAATGCATTATCTTAAAGCCTGACCCAGAGAAATTGGTAGCATATTTCTCATTGTAATTTTAATAAAAGTCACATTTTATATAAATATTAAGAGTGACAGACATAATTTTGACTAAATAAGTAGAAGATAAGATTACTTTTTGGAGAAATATGTTGTCAATATATGATATGTAAAACTTAATTTGACCCATTAATCCCTCTGGTAGAAATTTGCCCTAAAGATTTGCCCTAAAGATTTGCCCTAAAGATATACTTCAAAAAATTGTCAAGATAGAAGAATTTAGATGGTGCCCAGCTATCAAATATAGTAGCATCTGGAGTCTTAAAGGCTCGTCTCCAAACAAGCAACTATCTAAGTAAGATGTCAACTATGTCCACAAGGAAGAAGCACAGCATCATCAGTCACTGAAGGAATGGATCCATATACTCTACAGTCAGAGGGATCAGCATCAGAGACTTAATTTTGAGAATCCAGTGTGCAGAAGGCAATGATGACAGTGGGAGTCCAAGATTCATTAGGGGAATTACATAGGAAATAAGCCTCCTGATAACTCCCCCTAGCTAAAATTTAGGAATGGAACAAAAGTGGTCACTAAACAGATTGCATGGGATAGAAGAGTATAGAAGATCAAGGGCATAAACCTGAATTGAACATTTAAAACTTTGTTAGTCCTATGATGCAGGCTGAACTTGATCTGGTTTCCAAAATTGTCTTTAGTTTTGGTTTTATTGTTTTGCTTGTTTTTTGTTTGTTCATATTAGACTGTATTATATCCCAACTAATAAAAAAATTGTCAAGATAAATACACCATAGCATGAATTGTAGTTCATAAAAACTAAGTAGAAACAATAAAAATTTGTCCCAGTAGAGGATTTAGTAAATAAATTTTAGTATTTCTTTGCAAGAAAATAACACATAGCCTTTAAAAATAAAATGTTTGAAAAAAATATGGTGCCTGGCTATGAAATAAAATAGAGTCTGAGGTATTAAAGGCTTGTCTCAAAAGAAGCAGCCATCTAAATGAGGAGTCAGCTAAGTCCACAGGGAAGAAACACACTAGTCTGTGTCATCCAAGGATTTTAATTAATAAAATCCAAAGCTGGAGGAGGGAGTTTAACCAGAGCCTAAATTCCAAATGCCTATTTTGCAGAATGTTATGTATGATAGAGGAAGCCCAAAATCCACTTGCAAGGTTCCAAAGTGAATTGAGTGTCTGGAGAATATCCACTGATCAAAGTCTAGGAATGTGAGTATCCTTAATATCAGAGTGCGTTGTAAAATGGATCTTAGCAGTTAGTTAGGCTGGACTGTAGCACCTTGTCATTAGTTCTCCATCTAGACACATTTAGAATTTATTCTAACTTTTAAATATTTTCTGCTTTCCTTTCTATTGAGATTTTCCTCTGTTTTCTTTGATCATCATTGCTGGGCCCTTTTTGTTTTTTGTCTTTCTGTATAGAGAAGTCAGGATGAATGGGTCAATGAAGACTGCAACTGGATTAATTATTACCTGGGGGCACAGGAGGGGTGGAGAAGAAATGGGGAGTCAAATAGCAATAGGTATAAGAAGGAATACGTGTTCCAAAGTTGATTGTGGCGACAAATGCCCAAACTTTCTTAGAATGAACTATTCAACTGTATTTTATGTTAATTATATCATAATAAAATTATTTTTAAAAAGGAAAACATTTAATGTATATATAGTACACGCATTTTTAAATGGAAAAGAGCAGCACATAACATTTAGTAAAAATAAAGGCTCCTAAGTTTTTGCATCATTTAGTGAAAATAAATGTACATATAGAATACATGGTGGCATTTAAGCCTTTTTGTTTTCTGGGGAAAATTTAATGGAAAAATATCCAAAAGCCCAACCAAACAGTAGCAATTTCGGGTGAGTGTGTTCTGACTCACGGTGGCCTCCTGCAGGCCCTAAGGGGTCAGTGCACAGGAGGCTGTGGTTCACTAGGCATTTCTCTTGGGCGCCTCTGGATGGACTCAACCAGCAGTCAAGTATATCATCCATTCACAATACTCAAGGGCAACTTTACAATAAAGATTTCTAAGGAATTAAAAGTGGAGTAAGTGTTTACACCTCATTCTTCACAGTTTCATTTCATTGATCTTTGCGTGCTCTCATATTTTTTCTTCTTTTGTGTCCAATGACATTAGATATTGTCTAAGCCACAGACTATGGGAAATTTTGTTTATCTTCTTTTCTAAACTTCTCTGCAATAAATTTTATTAAATTATTTGTACTGAATTTTTAAAACTAAATCAATAAGATGTGCATCAACTTATCCCCGCCCCTTCAATTAAGTCATAAAATTCACCTTTGTGCCTTCTCCTCTTAAATGTAACTGTAAATATACAGATAAAATGAGGAAGCTTTATCTTTGAGAAAACTAAGTAAAAGCAGTTGAAACCAAAAGCCTGTAAATAACAACTGAAAACATATTACACCAAGATATACGATTAATTGATGCTACTGAAGGAAACATAACATTTTGCATAAAAATACTTAAAGTTATAATATAAAAAAACGTTTCAGGAAAAAAATAATATTCTAATTAAAAGGATCAACTTTTGGTCAACATTAAATATCTGAGGACTTACTAGAAATGTTTTCAGCTTAGATAAAGAAATATCAAGTCACTCATTAAAAGGGAGAGAAATCAGCAAGTCTGGATATTTCTCTATATTAGCTGTCATTGCTAGAAGATGTAGATCATCCAACATCCCAAATAAAAGAAAGTGTAACTTTACACTGAACAAAATTATTCAATAGAATAGCAACTAAATAATGTATTTCAGTGGGCAAGAATTCTGATACTTCATTTCCTATGTCCTTTTCTTGGAGAAACCACTAGAACACAAATTTCAAATACCAAACAGTGAGTGGAGAAATTTTGGTAAAAAGGCTCATGGTAAGCATTAGCTCTATCTGACCATAATATAGGAGCTCTGGTGGCACAGCGATTATACGTTGGGCAAGGTCAGCATTTCAAAACCACCACCAGCTCCGCAGAAGAAATACGGGGCTTTCAACTCTTGTCAAGGGTTACAGCCTCAAAAACTCACTGAGGTAGTTTTACCCTGTCCTATAGGGTTACTATGAGTTGCTATTGAAATCAATGAAAGTGCGTTCGGCTTGGGTCATAATATTAAATATTATAAATATTAAAAGATTATAATGTTAAAGATGATAAAATCTGAATATTGTGATCTGAAAAACAATGTAAACGCTGTATACTATGGCTTATACATGCACACATATAGGAATGTCCTATACCCTGGACCTACAGGATACAGCTAAACCAAAACCAACCTTAAATACTTATGTGACTAGGTTACAAAGAAAATATAATAAACTCATTATGAATTTGACTTACGACGTTAGGAAAGGAAGAGCAAGATACAAAAACCCACCTTAGGAAATCAGAAGAACATAGTACAAATAGAAGATATTAGTGGAGAAAAGAGGAAAATGAGAATGCAAATAAAATGTTCAAGAATTCTTTTACAAGAAATGATGCAAATGATAAACTTTTTGCTTAGAAAAAAAGGGAAAAGCATATATTTACAAAAAAAGTACTTACAAAAATAAGTAAATAAAAGAAAATTAAGGTAATGTAAAATTTTAGTGTGCTCCAATTTTTGCAAATAAAAATTTTAGAAGGAATTTTGTTCTGGAGGTGGAAAAAAAGGCTCTGGACAAGCAAGTCCTAACGTTTATATGGGAAAAAAGTGGCCAGCTACATTCTTAAGAGTAGTAAAGGATAATCAGATCTAGCCCATAATAACCCATATTAGCCAATTATTATGAACATTTGTCCATGAAGACTCAAAATTTAGCAGAAATTCAGTAAAAAAAATCCAGAAAAAAGATGAAATAGCTATGTTATTGGGAATCCATAAGGAAAGATATATTATTCAGAAAATGATGTTCAGAAATATGAGAAGGTAACTTGAAAATGATAAACAATAGTTGAACACATTCCTCAAATCTTCACATAGATGTGTTTTTGATGCCTCAAATATTTAGATATAAAGCAAGTAAAAGTATACAAAGAAAATGTGGAAGATTTTTATGTAAGCTATAAAGCCACGAAGTCATAAGATAAAATAAATGCAACTGTATACAAATGTTTTAAACATAGAATTTTTACTATGTTTTGTTTTAATCTAAATAAAATTATCATAAAAGGAAAGTGTTTACAACTAGTAAGATGGATAGGAGTTATTTTATTTTATATATCGAGAGTTCCTACAAATCAATAAGAGAAAGACCTATGGCCAAGGAGAACAGGCAAAAATATGAGTAAACTGCAATGCACACACATACACACACACCTATACAGGTAGGGCTTCCAAAAGTTTGTGAGAAAGTTCTATTATCTTTACATTGTATTTTTCCACCAACTTCCTGAAGCACCTCATATATGTGTATATATGTATGTGTATAAGCTTATCAGCAAAGGATATATATGTACGTATGTGTGTATGAATAATATGTGTGTTTGTATGCATATATAACCATTACATATATGAAAAGATGAATGCATTCACTCATACTAAGAGAAATGTCCCCTAAATCTCTCTTGAAATGCCTTTATTCACTTGTCAGCTTTGTAAAGTGCTTAATGACACACAGTATTGGCAAGGAATGAGAAATTTACATCTCTGAGATGTACTGTATTCCCATAAAAACCTAAGAACGAAGACAAAGGAGACATGTTCATCAGTGGTGAACATAGGCAAGCAGGTGCTGCATTTTCTTTTGGAACCAGATCTTCCTCGGATATTTCATTTGGCTAGCATGTCATTACTTGAAGTCAGTTTATTGCCTTAATCTTCCTTTGGAAACCTTGGACCAACTTACCTATTAGTTAACTGCAGACATCAAAAAACACATTCTGACAGTTTTTCTTGTGCAAAAGAGGACCTGGAGTATCATGTGTTTCCAGTGTGCCTCAGGATTGTAGGCTATAAAAAGTAAATTGATTGCCTTAAAAATTTTTTCTCAGTTCTATTCTGACTCATAACAACCTACAGAACAGAGTAGAACAGCCCCATAGGGTTTCCAAAACTGGAATCTTTATGGGAGTCAACTGCCGCCTCTGTCTCCCAGAGTGGCTGATGAGTAGGGGTTTTAAATAAAAGATTTTGCATCACAAAATCTGGTAATTCCACCAGTGAATGCAACAAACATAAGCAGTGACCTGCTTTTTGTCGTCTTCACCTATTAAAGTGAAGTACATTTGGTAGGAAACGGAATGCACCAGAGGGGCACGCTTCTTTGGGGCCTGATTCTCACTTAGCCTCAGGCTCCATTAGATGCGACTGTGACATTCACTACTCAGACCATTTTCTCTGCACTGAATTTTCTCCGAGTGTCCCAAGGCACTTCTTTAAAAGGCTAGTGCTTGATTTCCATAAGTTGTCTAATGTTACTTCAGGTTCTGTGAGGCACACCTATTAATAGCAAGCGTCTATGCATACAGTATAGGCTGGTGAACTCCTGATGCAAACCCCTTTTTGAATGTGATTATGTATTTAATATGGAGGAGAGGAAAATTTAGAGCATTGGGAATAATAACTCCCGTAAAACACTGTTCCATAAAGATGGATTTTAAAAGTGCAAATAAAATGTTTTTTAAAGTGCTGGCTTTTCTCAAGAGCTAAGGATGTTAAGAAATCAAAGAAAATTATTTAAAGATTCCTCAAAACAAAACTTCCCATTATTTTTCTCCAAGAGGCAGTTCTGAGTCTGACTTTTATAAGTTTCCATCATTATAGCTATATTTGTTATGTCAGGAATTCCCTGCCTTCTCTTACAGCTCCCTCAGAAACCTATCTCATTCTCTAATCTTTGTCTCATTCCACTTCTTGTACTTTTCCCTCCCCTTGGAATTCCTGAAAGACCGGCTACTTTAGCACCCAATGTAATATAAAACCAAATGTTTCTTGCTTTGTCCAATAATTATTTCATATGTGCTGACCTTAAGTGTCACTTGAGGCAACTGGTTATAGCTTTTTCTTCTTTTGTTACTTAATGTTGCCCAGCATAGTGTTGAACGATGCAATTAAAACAGAGAAAATGTTATTCTTTGACTCATATCATTCATCATGAAAATTTACTGAAATCTTCCTATATGCTCTGAGTATACAGCAAAGATCACAGCAGAGAAAAATCCTTTCCTAAAAACTTACCTTCCATATACCAACACCCCCCCCCCCCGAGAAATACATATAACAAAAATTCAAGAGGCTACCCACAGTGCAACTCAGGATTGATGTACCTAAAGAGACAAGAAGAAGAAGGGTTCCTAGAAGGTACAAAGGGGGAGAGTGGGGAAGGGTTAAGGGAAGCTGATACCAAGGAGTTCAAGAAGGAAGAGACGGTTTTGATACTGATTGTGGTAACAATTGTGCAACACTTGCTTGATGAGATTGAAATATGGAATAATGTGATATCTGTACTAACTCCCAATAAAGTAGTTTTGAAAAAACAAAAAAATGTTACCTTCCAAATATAACAAACTTAATGCCATTGAGTAGATTTTGACTTATAGTGGCCCTGTAGGATGGATTAGAACTGTTGCTGTGGATTTCTGAGTAGAAATCTTCTCATGTCAAAGGTGTGATAAATCAATCTATAATATGTTAGATGCTGACCCAAAATAAAGTGGAAAACAAGAAAAGGAAAGAAAGAAGTAGCAGGATTCAGGAGGGCAGAAATGCATATTTAGTTAGACAAAAAAGCTCTCACTGGAAAAGGTGACTTTTCAGAGAAAGTGAAGGAATTAGATAAGTTCAAAAGACTATCCAGGGAAATAGTATTCATGGCAGAGGAAACAGCACACACAAAACCTTTAATGCAGCAACATGCTGAGGTACTTCAAGGGGCAGGAGACTGCCGGTATTTAAAAGAGATCACTTTGGGTTCCTCAAATGAGATGATAAGGAGTCAAAGGTCGAATCTGGGCAAACAGTTACATGATCATTGTAGATACCCATGTAAGAAATGATGACAGGTTGTACTGCATCACAAACAGAGGACAGAGGAGTCCATGTATGCAATGGTTTTGAGAGCTTTTATGGTGTCAAGTCAGAAAAATTTGCACCATGGGCTGATCAATGACACTATTAACAAAAGGTCCCTATGCTCCCAGGAGATGATTGATAAAATTCTCTGCCATAAATTAACAAAGAGGTGCCAGAGGAAGATAGAAAACCTAGATCCAGGAATGGATTTTGAGTTCTCTCATAATCCTAGCTCCACTCTAAGAGCAATTAGTTTTAATGACATGCCCTGCTTAAGACTTGCACATATGAAGGACATACAGAAGATATGGGTACTATTGCAAAGTGTGGTGAAGAAATTAGATGGTGCTCAGCTTTCAGATAAAATAGTGTCTGGGGTCTTAAAGGCTTGTTTATAAGCAAGCAGCCATCTAAGTGGGACCTCAGCTAAGTCTATGTAGAACAAGTACACCAACTTCATGACCCAAGGATTGAAAATTATGTAATCTAAAACCGAAGGGGGAAATAGTATCTGTGTTAGACAGGGTTCTCTAGAGAGACAAAACCAGATTTCTAATAATTATATATATATATTTATATAGATCGATAGATATATAGCACAAGAAATAAACGGTTAAATTATAAAGCAGTACAAATGGCTCAGTGCAACTCACTCCTGTGAGACAGTTGTGAGACACTGGAAGTCCTTCAAGTCTTGAGGACTGCCAGGTAGTCCTCTGTAGAGCAATTCAGGCTATCCGGTCACACACAGCAAATAGCAAGGCATGTCACCAACAGTTAGCCAGATGACAGGGTCTGACAGTCCCCAGCTCAAGAGATGTAAATTCCAATTGTGTGGCGAAGCAGGTCTTAAAGGAACCTCAAATTACAGCAACATAGTCCACGGGTTAGGTGTCCCACAGGTAGTGTAGCTTGCAAATTGAGGCACAGAACAAGCAAGGCAGCACACACTGGTCGAATGATCAAAGAGCAAGCGACAAGACAGATGAGGCTCACCAAGACATTTATCTCTCCGTGCTTCAATTAATTCCAGATGTGTTTATCAGCCAGGTTGGCACAATAAACTAACTACCTCACCAAAGTTTCCGAGTATACTTTGTGCTCACTTTTAAAGTATTTCTTGAACACTATCCCTTTAAAAGATCCCTTCCTCCAATGAACACATAGAATCATTATCTTTTGTGTCATCCATGTGGTAATATGGATTAGTTATCATGTTTTCACATTTTAGGTATCCTCCACCAAGTTGAATTTTAAAGAAAGCTGGGGAAGAGTTATTATATGCCCTGAGGGCATAGTGTATGAGTTGGGTTAAACTGCTAACTACTTGATTTCAGCGCATAACTGCACCTTTGGATTTCTGAGACTTTACATGCATTCATCTATTTATTAGTTTATTGGGAGCCCTGAAAGATATCATCACATTCCATAGTTCAATCAACCACAGTATTGTGTGATTGCTCCACAATCAGTTTCAAAACATGTTCTTCCTTCTTTAACTCCTTGATATCAGCTCCAGTTTATCCCCTGGGAGCAAACAGCCTCATCTTTCTCCGGCAGAGCAGTCAGCATGTTTAAGCCTCTGACCTTTTTGGTTAACAGCACAAATAAACCAACTATAACAGGCGTGTTCCTTACATCTGCGCTAGCTCTATATAAATATATGGTTTGAATGAGCTATTCTTTAAAGATTCTCTCCTTTATGAACAATGTGTTTTTCATGCCTCAATAGGCAACATTGTATGTATTTTGTGGATTTGAGTTCTTTAAATTGCCAACGGTCTCTTCATGCATTGGCGGTTCACTTGACTGCAAGTACCAACAACAAAAACATTTTAATATGCTCTTAAAACAGAGCTTTGTTTTTTAATTCATTCTGACTTTTTACTAAGATTTATACTCATTCCTATTTCTCACTAATGGAGATTTATACTTTAATGTTATAATTGACTCTGGAGGTAGGTTGATATAGTGACAATGCTTTGAAGTAAGCAGAGTAGGCTGGCTCTGTGCCTTCCTCACAATAGCTATCATGTTTCAGGCCATTATTAAAGCGACTGTATCAATTCATGTCAAGGGTCTTGCATGGACCTGCCACTGTATCAGGCATGATGCCCTTTTCAAGGGACAGCTCTTTCCGGATAGTATGTCCGAAGTACGTGTGACGAAGCCTTTCCATTCCTGCTTCTCAAGGACATTGTGGCTGTACTTCTTTCAAGACAAATTTGTTTTTTTCTTTTCACAGTGCATGGTACATTCGGTATTCTTCACCAGCACCATAATTCAAATACATTGAATTATTCTTCAGTCTTCCTTATTCAATGTCCAAGTTCACATGCATAGGAGGCTAATGAAAATATCATGGTGGTTGGGTTCAGTCACACCTTCGTTTTCAAAGTAACATCTTGCTTTTCAACACTTTAAGGAAGTCTTGTGCAAAAATATACCCAATGCATAGTGTCCTATATCTCTGAATTTCTACTTACATGGACATTAGTTGTGGATTTATGCAATATTAAATATTTTAAAACTTCAATCTTTTCTCTGTTTATTATGATATTTCTTACTGGTCCAGTTATGAGGATTTCTGTTTTCTTTACATTGAGTTGCAATCCATACTGAATGCTGCAATCATTGATCTTTATCAGCAAGTGCTTCAACTCTTCCTCCCTTTCAGCAAGCAAGGTGGTGCCATATGTGTAGCTCGGTTTGGTAAAAGAAAGCCAAACCAAAAGAAATCCTAATGCTGCATTCTTCTTCAGATAATTTCGTTTCTCTGATTATTTGCTCAGCATACAGATTGAACAAATCTGATGAGAGGATATGACCCTTACACATACCTTTCTTGATTTGGAGTCATTTGGAGTCCCTTATTCTCTTTGTAGGACTGCCTCTTGATCCATGCACAGGTTCTGCAGAAGCACAAGGAAGTGCTCTGTGAGCTACCCATAGTTTGGCATGATCCACAGATAATGAGTTTACATAGTCAATAAAACACAAGAAAACATCTTTCTAATATTCTCTGCTTTCAGCCAAGATCCATCTGGTTTGTCAGCAATAATATCCCTTGTTCCACATCCTCTTTTGAATCTGGCTTGAATATATATCTTTCATAATGTTCCTAGTTAAAAAAAATCATTGTCTTTTCATTCCATTTCCTCACCAATTTTTGAAGCCCCCAGCTATTAATATTGCCCAATTCTTCATAGCATCTGTATTGGTTTATATGCTCTGTGTGTGTGTGTCATCCGTGTGGTAATAATGGATTAGTTATCATTTGTGTGTGTGTGTGTGTGTGCACATAACTCATTTAGGGAATGAAGGGAAAGCCTTAGAGCTAGAGTAATGATTATTTCTGCTCCACCCTTTTCATTCAGAGGGCACTCATTTGCCATTATAGAAAACACTTTAAATAAATCTCCTATCCTGTGACTTGTTGAAAATGCAAGAACATCATTACTACAATCATTCTGTAAAAGAAAGGTTACTTTTATACTATTGTAAAATTAAATTTTCCCCAAAGATAAAAATTTCGGGACCACTATTTTATACAATTTCTTTATATCACATTTTGTGCTTCTCTGAATATGTTTCTTTAGGACTAAAATGAGTGAGATGAGGTTTTATTAGCTTGATAAAAATCCATGATTATAAATCACTTTTCAGCCATCCCTTTCCTCTAGAAAATAATAATTTTAAAAAAGGAACAGAGAAGCACAGTTCTCTGAAATTCTTCCAAACCAACTCTTCAGTGAAGTAGTCACAATGATATCATATAAATTCAATTGCAGGGCTTTTTATTTTCCTTGCACTTGCAAGAAATCAGAAGACAGTGTACTTGGTTCTCTGATGAGGTACACGAAGGGGTACAAATGTGGCCGTGCAGGGGAATGTCAGTCAGGACAGAGCACAGGTGCAAGCTGGAAACAGGTGAGGCCCATGCAGCAACATATAGCTGAAATGTCTCTCAGAATTAGAACCAAAATAGAAAAACTTAAGAACAAAAGTGCCTTGTTTCTCCTAAAGTAATATTCAGGACCTTGACATGGAGACTCGATATTTCCCCTAGCGGTAACTTTGATCAACCATCTTCTGATTCAAAATGACTGTTCTCTGGTGGGGGAGCTCTTGGAGACTCTATCAGTATGTTTAACGGCAGGACATTTGACATATCATTATAAATTCTGCTGCATATTTTTGTCTTTCTCTGTCCCTATAAACTTACTCCACAGAGGCTCTCTCTCTCTCTCTCATTACAAAATGAACCATGGGGCCTTCCTGCTCTAAATCTTGAGATCACCTTACTTACACAGTCTCAAATTAATCTACACAGTCTCAAATTAATCATTAAACCTGCTCAGTTCCAGATAAAATCCAAACTCTAACTTGATACCTCTTGACAACTGCCTTCCTCTCTGGAGGAGATTGCAGCGGACTGACTACTTACAACGGAGAAGGGAGTTGTGTGCTTCTCTGGCTTGCTGGCCTCTCCTGCCAGCTTGTGTTTCTGACCCAAAGGGGTTTTCTAGTGTTGGGACAGAAGCTGAGTCTACCGTAGGCTGGTTCATCTTCTTCCATCGCTGGAGTGGTTTCTTCAGTGAGCCCCTCCTACCAAGCCCTTCCAGTTCAGTATTACCTAAGATACTCATCTTTATGTATTTTGATCCATTTTTTGACAATTCCCATCTTTCTAGATTCCTCTACACCACCAGGTGGAAGGATAAACTTCTAGTTTTCTAGATTCATACTTTGCACATTGCACCTTCTTTTTCTATCGTAACTCTTTGAAGCTGTTTTTCCTTCTTTTGAGTCTTGTCCATCAGTAAACAAAGGTCCTGAAAGCTTTACTCCATTGAGATCATTATAGTCGACTCTACTTTAGAAGGCAGCAGCACTTCCTCAGTCTTATTTTGAGTTCTTTCCAACCTGAGGAAATCATCTTCCAGGACTATATTTGACAATATTCCAATGTTTTTAGCATAGCGGTTACACTTCATGCTACTAAACCCAAAGTTAGCCACTTGGAACCGCCAACAGGATGCAATGCCCCAGGCTTTCCATTCCAGGAAGCAGTTGCCGTCAAGGAAAACCACAAGGGGTTTCCCCTCTGTCTGACAGGGTCTCACAGGCTGTGAGTTGAAATCAATGCGGTGGCAGTGAAAATGTTATTAATAGGTGTTCAGTAACTAATCCTTCTAAAGTGGGAGGCCCGTACCTTCTTCCTAGTCTGTTCTTAAGTCTTGAAGCTCTACTGAAACCTGTTCACATGGGACATCTTGCTGGTATCAGAATCACAGGTATGCACAAGCCAGCGCTGTACAGCTGAGAGAGAGCGGTGGCTTTTATTTACTTGTTCTGCGAGAGAGGCTTCTTGGTCAGGGATCCAAAACTGATGTTTTTCTTTGAAAATGTGAATTTTACGAGTCTACTTCACAATCCAACCTGTTATCTATAATACATCATCCAAAATTTCCAACTTAAGATGCTGTCACAAAGGATTTAGTTATTTTGATGGTCTCTTCTGGCAAAAAGGTGAAATTACTTAAAAGTTTCTAGAATAATAAAAGGCATCCAGGCTTTTGACAAGTGGCCATTAAGTATCAACACCAAATGGTAATAATCAGCTCCTTTAAAACAAAAAACAAAAACCATTTACTATGTGTCAGACACTACTTAGCATTAAGGATACAAAGGTATGCAAGATGGCCCTCTAAAACCACAAGGAGATAAAGCAAAGGCAAAGGCTGTGAGCTTATGACAACTAGATCATGATGTCATCAAAGGAATGTTAATTATGGAAACAAGGAAACGCTATTAACATTTCTCAGATCTGTAACTAAAATTTCGAAAAAGCCCTGTATTTAGGATAAAGGGAAATACTCTTTGTGCTACCCCAAAACCAAGTTTACTGCCCTCTAGTCCACCCCACTCACAGGGACCCTTGAGGACAGAGACAACTGCACTGTGGGCTTCTGAGACAGCAACTTTTTAAATCATTTTATTGGGCACTTGTATGGCTCTGATCACAATCCATATTTACACTCATGTGTCAAGCACATTTGTACATTTGTTGCCATCATCATTCTCAAAACATTTTCTTTCTACTTGAGCCCTTGATATCAGCTCCTCATTTCCCCCCTCCCTCCCGCCCTGCTCCCCATGAACCCTTGATAATTTATAAATGATTATTTTGTCATGTCTTCTACTGTCCAACGTCTCCCTTCACCCACTTTTCTGTTGAGATGGTAACTTTTTAACACAGTAGAAACCATGACCCCCTTCCCTGGACGAGATGGTGGTTTCAAACTGCTAACCTTCAGGCTGCCAGCCCAATGCATGCACACTACACCACCAGGTGGCAGGGTAAATTAATGTCACTTCTCTAGAGGGCAAAGAAACAATGATCTGTCAGTGTTGTTGATGTGTATTTATGTCCACAAATATGCATGAACAGGAGCACAAAGCTGTATTTATGAGAATGTTCATTGCAGTTTTGTTTCAAATGATAGAATGGCTGAATAAAAATTCCATGAATA
>NW_022103906.1:1531420-1566704 GCF_000313985.2 Echinops telfairi
CATCCATCCATTGTGTCAAGCACTTTTGTACAGTTGTTGCCCTCAGCATTCTCAAAACATTTGCTTTCTACTTGAGTCCATGGTATCAGCTCCTCCTTTTCCTCTCCCTCCCTCCTCCCCCCGCCCCCATGAAGCCTCGATAATTTATAAATTATTATTATTTTGTCATATCTTACACTGTCCAACGTCGCCCTTCACCCACTTCTTCGCTGTCCATCCTCCAGGGAGGAGGTTATATGTAGGTCCTTGTAATCTGTTCCCCCTTTCTCCCTCACCTTCCTTCCACCCTCCTAGTATCACCACTATCACCGCTTGTCCTGAGGGGTTCATCTATCCTGGATTCCCTGTGTTTCCAGTTTCTAGCTGTACCAGTGTACATCCTACGGTCTAGCCGGATTTGTAAGGTAGAATTTGGATCATGATAGTGAGGAGGAGGAAGCATTCAAGAACTATAGGAAAATTGTATGTTACATCATTGCTACACTGCACCCTGACTGGCTCGTCTCCTCCCCGCAGCCCTTCTGCAAGAGGATGTCCAATTTCACACAAATGGACCCTGGGTCCCCACTACACACTCCCCCTCATTCACAATGCTATGATTTTATTTATTTTTTTTTGGTCTTTGATGCCTGATACCTGATCCCTTCAATACCTCATGATCTCACAGGCTGGTGTGCTTCTTCCATGTGGGCTTTGTTGTTTTTCAGTTAGATGGCCACTTGTTTATCTTCAAGTTTATCTTCTTTTGATATACTCCCTCAACACAAGAAATCTTATTTTTCATTCCATGCCCTTCTGAGCTCTTTTAATTATTTTTTCTATATGCATGTATCTCTATAGAATAAAAACTAATGTAAAAATTATAAACAGAGCCTACAGGTATGAGTGACTAAATACTAATCCATACATAAGTTATCAAGTGTTAAAAACTCTAAAGATGTTATTATAAGATAAAAGGGCAAATATCAAGAACTAGGAGTATTGTTTTCCACACCAATGTCACATAATTCTGCTGGAGTAGCATATTTCTATTTAAAATCAATATCATCACTTAATTCAGATTTGGATATTTTCATTAATTTCTAGAAATGGTTTTAATCAAAGGCTAAGTATAATAGAATAGCTGTCATCTTTATACAGAAATGCTACACATTCTCTGTTTTTTGACCCATCACTTACTCCTCAGGAGTTAGTCTTCAAATGTACTGAGTATTTGTAAATACTAAATGATCTCTAACAGCATCATTTAAGAAAAAAACATTGGCACAATTGGCCTGTTAGCAAACGAACTGAGAAGGCACGTGTTATTTGCATAGAATTATGGTATAGAAATTGTGGTATATGCTCCAAAACATAAGTGTTTTCAAGTAAAATGGACAATATTTTAATAGGCTTAATATAAATGACTGAAACGAATTATGAAATTATCCATTTCAGTAGCCCAGCCAAGCATTTGCATGAGAAAAGGAATCTAGGAATGTAGTGCTTTAGGTACACCAAGGTATAGTTTCAGAAGCACTTTTCCTATGTTTTCCTTGTTAGGGAGGTAAGTGAAAACACAAACAAAGTCATTCTGATTTTATGACAGTCATGGTTTTCAGAGTAGAACCCAAATCCAGGGTCTTGTTCACTCTAATATCAGGAGGGCAGATCACCAGAACGGTCTCCTTCAGCACCACAATGAACTCCACCTACCAGGTGGGAATGAAAGGGCAAACTGTTTGCACTGCTATCACCATGTGTCCTACCTAGGAACCTCTGTAATGTATACAGAGTGTAAATTATTATCAGTAATGAAGGAATAAGATAGTCTGAGAAATAAGAAGTCTGCCCAGGTAGAAAAATCATATATATATATCACATAAATATACATGTTATATTTTATTGGTATATACTTCAGATATCATACAATTTAATTGTTCAATTATATTAAGAGGAGTTGTACAATCATCATCACAATCAGTTTCAGAACATTTTCTTCCTGTGGTCATTGTTATTAGCTCCCCATTCCCCCCACCCCTACTGCTATGCCTCTGGGCAATTATCAATCCAGTTACTATCTACACAGATCGACCTGTCCTGAGCTTCATATATAGAAATACATACTTGGTACAAAGAGAAAGCAAACAGCTGATCAAACAAAATCTCAAGGGTAATGACTAGAAACCACATAGGGGAAAACCTCATTCCAAAAAA
Source organism: Echinops telfairi (assembly GCF_000313985.2). Taxonomy (NCBI): domain Eukaryota; kingdom Metazoa; phylum Chordata; class Mammalia; order Afrosoricida; family Tenrecidae; genus Echinops; species Echinops telfairi. The sequence goes on from NW_022103906.1 coordinate 1,533,617, forward strand.
CAGCATGACTATTAAAATATATTAAAAGCTGAAACTACTTTAAAATGAGTCAAAAGGGAAATCAAATGATAAGGCATTACCTTTTAACCACACTACATCTGCCATAATCCATTTTATGATGATCTCTCTATGATACAAAGCAATTCACATCTCTTAACTATAATCCGAGGTGATGCAACCAGAGGCTTAATGACGTGTGGACCCTGCACCTGTCCACTGTCAATAATGCCTTCTGAAAAACGAGGTGGTCACAATTTAAGCTCTGATACCATTCTCTCCTTTGAATTTGGGTTTTATTATTTATGATCTTTGGATCACACAAGCTGGTGTGATTCTTCCATGTGGACTTCAATGACACCTTGTTTAGATGGCTGCTTGTTTGAAGACAAGCTTTTAAGACCCCAGATACAGTTCGTTCTGATAGCCTGGCACCATCTGGTTTCTTCACACTCTGCTATAGCACCCCTATCTTCAGTGATCTCTTCATGAGAGTGGGTACCTAGCAGGGTCATTTCATAAGAACCAACTGTTCTTATATTGGGTTTAGAATTAAATATGAAGCCCCAACCCATTTATGTATCTATAGTTTAGGTGTGTCTTTGTTTGCTTCAGAGACATTACCATAATTTTAAGATAGAGAAAAGTATAAATTATCCTGTGGGGTATAAGGCAATAAACTTGGCAGTATCATTAATTTAGCAAGTGGTGTAGAATTTAAAACACTGTTGGAGAAAGGAAGCTATACAAGTGTAGGTTCATTTCAGATTGCAATACATGAATTGTTGGCTTGTAAAGATTAAACTCTGTACAGTATTTGTGCAAACAATGGGATTGGTGATAGGGGGAAACTTTCAATTACAAGCATTCGCAAAGGTCAAACCATATTTACCAGATTAACAGATAGCATAAGTAAGCAATAAAGGTATTAAAATACTAAATATATCGTAGTCCTGGGCCACCATTCCTTGGGCACCTTCAAAGCAATAGGTCCAAACCAAAGTCCAACAACCCCCAATTCCATAACCTTTGGATAATAGGCATCTTCTTCTTTTCCCATTAAGAGCATCAGCCTTATATTCAAGGAAGTATGTTGCTTCCTTACATTCGCTACAGGTGAGCTTGAGGTAAAGCCCATTTCACTTTGGCATTTCCACATTAAATCCTTCTGTGTGTCCTAGGAAGGAAGTTGTCTGAAGTCCTGGTAATCTATAAGATCCAGCCTGGATCATCAAGGGCTGGAGAGTCACTAGAAACATTTCCGATTAGGAACCTAGTCCTATATAAGAATTGTTAAGCTTTTTTTTTTTTTTTTTCCTGATGAAAGGTTGCTCTTCCCAGTTTATCCACCACAGAAATGTCATCATACATCTCTCCCTCCCCCCATCTTGATTTGAGCTTCCAGTAAGGTTCCTTTTACATTCCTGCAGGGCTGAGTTTCCCTTTACATTCCTGTAGGGCTATCTGATGATTCAGAGTGACCTTAGCACAATATGGTATGGTAAAAACGGAAGGGTCCTCTAGCCCTTCCTTCATCTTGAAAAACTGACCCCAGATGAGGTGAGGTCTCCTCTAAGTGTTTTTTTAAGTTATACATATAAAGTGGGTGATAGATGGTTCATAGGTTCTAGGCAGACCATCTATCTTGTTGCTCAGGAGACCAGATTAGAAGAGTACATGATCTGAGAGCAGAAGGCTGTTTTTGCCCTAGTTTTTACTTTTATAATTGTGGACTCATACAATGTTTGTCCTTTTGTGATTAACTAATTTCACTCAGTATAATCATTGACAGTTGCGCCCATGTCAAGCGGTGTTTTATGGTTTCAACATCATTTTTATGGAGGTATAGTAGTGCATTGGATGCATGTACTTTCTTTATCCATTGATCTACGAATGAGAATGTGGGTTGTCTCCAGCATCTTTCTAACGTGGACTGTGTTGCTAGGAACAGGGAGGAAATCCTGTCTGATGCTGCTCTTTCTCTTGCTTTCCCAGCAGAGGTCTTGCTGAGTCACGGGGCATTTCTTCCTCATGGTTTCAGAGAGCACCAATCACTTTTTATCATAGTCTAATTCGTTTGCAGTCCACACCCCCTCCAGCATTTGTTGCTCTCCCTCTTTTAAACAAAACAAAACAAACAAAAACTTGTTATCATTGTGTGTAAGATATTATCTCATCATTGTTTTGATTGGGATCTCCCAAATGGCAAGTGATCATGAGCATTTCTTCATGTATTTGCCATTAGAGTGTCTTCCCTGGTGAATTTTCTGTTTGTGTCTCTTGCCCAACAAAGCAGGCTGATCTTATGTGAAGGGATTTGAACCCAGATCTTCTGAATCTCAAAACACTGTTCTTCCTAGACCTGTCACCGTGTTCACTTTAATTGGTGCATACGAGTCAATACAGGTTGAAGGAAGTGATGCACTGGGATTAGACACTATTTAAAAATTTTTTACCTATCAATCTTAAGTAATTTATTTCTTTGCTTCATCTCAGAAAACTTCAAGACCAATAAACGACTTTGTCTCAGGTAACTCTGGTAAAGGTAAATTTCATAAATCACACACTTAAAACTGCTTTTTATAGAATACTGTTAAGAGGTTTGTGTGCCAAATTAACTTTTCATCTATTTCAAGTCCCATATTTTCTTTGCTTTGGAATAATTTCATCAAAACTCTCTATTCCGTTTCTAAAGGAGTAAACTTCGGAAGCACTGGAAAGTGAAAACACTGTAAAACTGCACTGACTGTTTTACAATGAGAAAGAAAATGATCTGGTTTTAGAGAAATATTCTGTTTAAGTGACTTGCTAATATCCATGTAAATCTTTTGGTATCTTTATTTGCTTTTGTATGCATCTATAGAATTTCTCTGTATTGAACCAGAGTGAAAATAATTTTTTAGATTCATAACCTTCAAAGGAAAGAAGCCAAATATTGGTGTTCATGATTTTCAACAAATACTTAATTTAGAATGACATCTAAATAAATTGTTAAAATTCTGAATCACAGGACAGACCACATGCACACAGACTTTTTATGGCAGAAATCAGGAAATCTATTTTTTTTAAAAACAAAAACAGAAAAAATGGAACCCATGCTTATTCTCTGATGAGGGAAATACTGGAACCTCTGAGCAAGGTGCCGTAGGTGACACAAACGCTGTGAACCACAAGGTCTACAGTTAGAAGCCACCTGGCTTCCTCGTGAGAAAGATGAGACTTTCTACTCTTCTACATATCTACAGTCTCCGGAACCCATAGAGGCAGTTCTCCTCTGCCCTACAGGGTCCCTGGAAATCGAAATGGACTCAATGGCAGTGAGTTTTATAGCACAAGTAACTTTTCAAAGCTTATTATAAATAAAAGAAGAGCAGGCCTCATAAAACACACACACACACACACACACACAAATACGATACTATAAGGTATATGCAAACTCACAGCAACCCTATTGGACAGAGTAGCCTGTAGCTCTTCATGGTAGTAAAAAGCCCCCAGGACCAGAGAATTTAAGGAAGAACAAAATCAATGTAACAATAAGGAATAATGGATGGATTTTTGAGCTTGCTCTTAATCATAGCCCTAATCTAAGAACAATTCATTTTTATGCTGAAAGTAACTCAATACCTGCCCTAATGAAGTTATCACTGAAGGCATAGCAAAGTGTTGTGGAGAAATTAGATGATGACCAGCTATCAGAAAGAATAGTGTTTGGGGTTTTAAAGACTTGTCTTAAAACAAGCAAGCATCTAAGTGAAAGGACAGTTAAGTCCACACAGAGAAGCACACAAGCATGTGTGATCCAAGGATAGTAAATAATAAAATCCAAGACCAGAGGAGTAACTGGTAATAGAGTGAAATGCTGAGCACACAGTTTTCATAAGGTGACGGAAGACAGTGATAGCCCCAAATCTATTTGCAGCATCCCTACTTGGTTTAAGCCTCTGGTGAATCTCCTCTGACTGTTGACCCAGGATGTGAATAGCTTTGTAATCAGAGTGAATTGGAAATTGGACCAATACAGATGTGTAGTTAGGTGTCCTCAAGATTTTTTCCAACTCATCATACCCTATGGACAACAAAACAAAATACTGTCCAACCCAGTGCCAACCCCACAATTGTCCTTATGGTCAAGTCTATTGTATCCACAATGCCAATCCATCTTGCCAAGGGCTTTGCCTCTCTACTCTTTCAAGCACCATGCTCTCCTCTGAGGAATGGCCTCTCCTGAAAACATGTCCAAAGTATGCGGGACTGGGTCTTGCCCTTCTTGCCTCCAAGGAGCATTCTAGCTGTACTTCTTCCGAGGCAGATTGGTTTCTCCTTTTGGTACACCTGTGTGCTTGCAGCATTCTTCATCAGCACCATAATTCAAATGCATTGATTATTCGTTGATCTTCCTTATTCAATGTTCACATGCACAGGAAACAAAAGTATCTTGTCTTGGTCAGGTGCATCTTAGTGCACAAAGTAACATCTTTGCTTTTCAAAACTTTAAAGACATGTTGTGCAGCAGATTTTCCCAATGCAGTGTGTCCTTTGATATTTTATTGCTGCTTGGAAGGCAAGACAAAATCCTTGGAAACCTCAATCCCATCTCCACTTATCATGATATTACCTATTGGAACACTGCTCAGAATTTTGGTTTCTTTTACATTGAGTTATAATCCATACTGCAGGTTGCAATCCTTTATCATCATCAGCAAGTGCTTTAAATCCTTTTCCTTTTCACCAAGCAAGGTGGTGTCCTTTGTATATGTTGTTGTTGTTAGGTGCCTTTGAGTCAGTTCACAGCCCTAGTGAACCTATGCGAAACAGAACTGAACACTGCCCAGCCCTGTACCGTCTTCACATTTTTCCTATGCTTAAGCCATGGCTGCAGCCACTGTGTAAATCCATTTTGTTGAAGGGCTTCCTCTTTGTCACCGCCTCTTGATTTTACCAAGCATGATGTCCTTCTCCAAGGACCGGTCTCTCCTGACAACATGTCCAATGTCTGTAAGAAGTTTTGCATCCTTGCCTCTAAGGAGCCCTCTGGAAGTACTCCATTTAAGACAATGTTTGTCTTTTGGGGCAGTCCATATATTCAATAGTCTTCCAGCACCACAATTCAAATAATCAATTCATCTTCAGGGTTTCTTACTCAATCTCTAACTTTAACATGCATATGAGACAATTGAAAATACCATGGATTGGGTCACGTACACCTTAACCCTCAATCTAACATCCTTGCTTTCAATATTTTGAAGAGGGCTGGTGAAAGCAGATTTGCCCAATGCAAACCAGTTGTGCGACCTCTTCACTGTTGCTTCCATGAGCATTGACTGTGTGTGAATCTAAACAAGACAAAATACATGGTAACTTCATTTTTTTCTCCATTTATCATATTACCTTTTGGTCCAGTTTTATACATTGAGTTGTAATCCATACTGAAATCTGTAATCATTAATCTTCATAAAAATTGTTTCAAGCCCTCCTGGTTTGCAGAAAGTAAGTTGTAGTCATGTATATTGCAGGGTGTTAATAAGCCATTTTTCAACCCTGATGCTGTGCTCCTCATACAATCCAGCCTCTCTGATGTCTGACAAGAGGGTATCGACCTAATGCACACCTTTCCTGGTTTTAAAACACGCAGTATTCTCCTATTCTGTTCTGAGAAGATCCACACAGTTGAATGTCTGAGCATAGTCAATGAAACATAAACATCTTTCTGGTATTCTTTGCTTTCAGCCAAGAGAGATCTGAAGCCAACAATGATATTCATTGTCTCACGTCCTCTTTTAAATCTGGGCTGAACCGCTGACAGTTTCTGGTCAATGTACTGCTGTGAGTGTTGGAAGATGATTTGTTGCAATATTTTACTTGCATGTGATATTAGTGATATTTCTCCATAATTTCAGCATTCTGTGGGGTCACCTATCTTTGGAATCGGTACAATCTGGACATCTTCCAGTCAGTTGGCCAAGTAACTGTCTTCTAAATTTCCTGACATAGACAAATGAGTGCTTTGAGTGTTTCATCAGCTTATTGATCCTTTTCAATTGGTATTCCATCAATTCTTGGAGCCTTGTTTTTAGCTAATACCTTCAGCCAGCTTGTACTTCTTCCTTTAGACCATTGATTTTTTTTTTTTATCATAGTCAACCTCCTAAAATGGTACTGTAACTGTGTATTCTTTTCATCCTCTGTTGATGTTACCTGTACGTTCAATATTTTGCCCATAGAATCTTTCAATACTGCAACTGGAGACTTGAGTTTTCCCCTGAGTTCTTTTAGTTTCAGATGTACTGAGTGAGTTCTCCCTTTTTGGTTTTCTAACTCTCGGTCTTTGCACATTTCCTCACAGCATTTTACTTTATCTCCTCAAGTTGCCTTCGCAATTTTAAATTCAGTTCTTTGGCATCACCGTTTCTTACATTTGCCTTAGCTGCTCTATAGTAGAGGACACTTCCGAGTCAGTTCTGCCATTCTCTTTTCTTTCTTTCTTATCGCTTCATGCTTGATGTTCATAGTGTCATCCCACAGCTGGTCAGGGCCTCTGGCGTTAGGGTTTATTATGTGAAATCTGTTCTTGATATGTTCTCAAAATTTGAGTGGGATAGTGTCATATTTTGTCTCTGGCAGACTTCCTTTCATTTTCTTCCATTTCAACCTAAACTTGCAGATGAGCACAATCGGCCCCTGGCCTGGTTTTAGCTACTGACATTGAGCTTCTCCACCATCTCTCTGCACAAATGCAGTGAATTTGGCTTCTGTGCATTCTCTCTAGAGGCTTCAATGTACACATTCACCATTTGTGTTGTTGAATGAAGTTATTTGCTCTTAAGAAATCATTGGTCTGGCAAAATTCTATCATGTGATCTGTAGATGTAGTTAGTTAAAATGAACACCTTATCATTTTGTTATCCCTTCTGACACATTTTATATTTTCTATAGTTTTTATTATTTCCTGTTATCTTTTTTCAAATAAGGTTTTTTTTATATTTTATTGTGTTATTCTTATTGGTTGCGTGTGTGTATTTCCTTTTTGTTTTTGTATGTTTTTCTGTATACAGAAATAGGTAAATCTATAGAGGCAGTAACTGCATTAATAGTTTCTCAATTTTATGGCAGGGAAAGTGCAGGTGGTGGAGAATGGAGAATGTAGTAGTTAGAGACTATGTCGATTAGACACTTACGGATAAAGTTAAGAGTGGCATCCAGCCTACCAATCAGGTCGAAGCCTGATGACACCTCCTTGGACATGTGGGCTTTCATATAAGAGAGAGACAGAGCAGATCCATTTACCTTCTATGGAACTGGATCCTGTGTCTGGTTCCTCAGTCTCCTGCTAATCACAGAAGCTGCTAACAGACTACCAATGGTGGATTCATTCAGCTGACCTTGGATTTATTTACCTCTGCATCCACCAGCCTGTGGGACATCCCTCCTCATCCCCTGGCTTCCTCATCCTGCTTCCTATTTGTCCATTTCTATAGCTACTATATGAATCAGTAGAAGCCTGCCTTGGACTTACCTACTGCTGCAACTGTGTAACCCATTTCTCCATAGAAATCTCTCTGCATATAAACAGATACAAGGTTTGGCTTCTCTAGGGAACCCAGTCTAACACAGGGAGCAAAGATGAAGAAGAAGATGTTCTAAAATTGAGTGCAGTGATGATTACACAACTCTTTTTAACATCTTTAAACTAATGAACTGTGTGATATGTGAATTGTCAGTAAAACTGTTAAAATATTTTAATATAGCTGGCTTAGCACTAGCTAGCTATAAAATGATTCCAAGTCAACTTTATCCCATTCTGTCTTCCTCACAGACCTATTTTCAAGATCAAGTGGTTGATTTTCCTATTGACAGATAATTTAAGCTGCATCCTATTATTCAGTTTATGCTTCACACACCTGAGATTCTGCAAAATATGCTGTACTTCAGATACTCTTAGAGAGTGTTGTGTTCTGGGGATTCTGCCTCGCTGAGCAATCTCCTACTACCAATTTGGTAAGAGATGAGGAGAAGAACAAAAAGGCAACAAGTTAGGAGCTGTATTAGCTGGGGAAATTTTTCTGAGAAACAGGTGACAGGATGTGGCAACTAACCCAAAGAAGGAGTAGATTTCAATGATGCTTTGCTATCTAGCCAAGCAATCTACAAAGGACAAAAAATTATTTGTCCACAACATTAATCCAGTTGTAGAAAAATGAGACAATCACACCATTTCTCCAACAAAGCAAATAAAAGGTTGAGGAAGAGTATTCCATTACAATCATTAGAGAACATTCTGTTTTCTTCAGTGTTCTGATGAACTTGCTGGACATACCACTGTTTATGCCTCTTACCTGGGGTGGGGGGATAATGTAAATAATGCATTCTGAAAAGAGAGTTCATACTATGTTAGTTACTTAGTGCTGCTACCAGAGAACTGCCACAAATGTATGACCTTCACAAGCAGAGATGTCTTACCTCACAGCTTAGGATGCTAACTCTGAGTGCCAACTCCAGGGAAGGCTTTCTCCCTTTCAGTCTTGAGGGAGGCCCTTCCTTCCTCTCAACAGCTAGGAACCTAGTGTGATGTGAATATTTCCATGTGTCTTGGCATCAATCTTTTTCTGGGTCCAGGAGGTTTTCAGCACAGGGACCCCAGATAGAAAGGAGGCACTCCGTTCCTACCATTTCTTCTTAGAAGCACTGAGGTCTTTCCTTCTTTGCAAATGTCTCTCTCCTGTGAAATTCGCAAGCCTCTCTGGCAGGGCACAGACACAAGCCAGGGGTGCACATGGTAGCCAACTCAAAAGGAGGGGAAAAGAAACAAATTAAAAAGAGGACATGGGTAGTGGGGGAACAGGGCACTAACGCACCCAAGGTGAGAATATTGTTCATGTCTCCACAGGAAAGGGAGAGAGGGACCACACCTCAACCTGGTGCGCCAAGCCTTGCGGGCAGCATACCAGCATGAGGCAGCAGAAGGGAACTAACGGAGAGGTCTTGAGGCAGGCTCCAATCCCAGCTACGTCAACCCCTGCCCCAGAAGATTGCACTACAGAGGATACTGAAGATACAGCCTGAGGAAGGTGGCTGTTCTGCTCAGACCACAGGGGAGCAAACAAAGAGGTAGAGAGAGATTGAGAGAGAGCGAGAACTGTCTAGCCCACCAAGCTTCAAGGCCTACATTCCTGCTCAGAGAATACACAGAAAGGATCATAGGAGTGGCCCCATTACAAGACATGACTTCCCCTCACTGACCCACGGTGCTGCAGGGGACAGCACTGGAGACAAAGTAGGACAAGTGACTGGTATAACACCCCACCCCCACTCTACCACCACCACCAACCAGGGTGAAACAAGAAGGGAACACAACAGAGCAGCAAGGGGAGCAAAGTAACGAAGTCCCAGAGGAATGCCCAAAACAGACTTCAGACTCAGAGGGCAGGGCTTGGCACCTCTTCAGACCTGATTAAAAAACATTCATACAAGCCTGGAACTATTTATAGGCTTTTTTTTCCCTTTTCTTTTTTTACCCCCTATGTATATCTATATAAAATAGTCCAGATAAACAATCCCCAGAAAAAACAACAACAGGTATGATGATTGAGGGGACATGGGAGAAGAGGAAGCAGGGGAAAGGGAAGGGGAATCCAACAAACTCAGAGACAAGAGAAAAACAAGAGGTCAAAAACCAATGGCCAGGAGGGTGTAGACTGCCTGGTGGGTTTGGAGCAAGTGTAATGCAGCTGAGAGGAACTATAGAGAGCTGAATGAATGTCGAACATGAGAGTGAGACAGGAGGAAAGTAAAAGGAAATAGAGGAAAGAATTAGGAGGCAAAATACATTTAAAGAGTTGTAAATATAGGCACATGCATATGTTAATATAGTAATATATAACAATAAGTATATAGGTCTATGTACATATATTTATATGTTAAGTATTAAGGCAGCAGACAGGTATTGGTCCTCTACTCAAGTCCTCCCTCAAAGCATGAACACTTTGTTCTAAGAACCTGCCATTCTATGATGCTCACTTGCCTAACACAATCACTGAAGACAAAATGGGTGCATAAGCGAATGTGGTGAAGAAAGCTGATGGTTCCTGGCTATTAGATGATATAGTGTCTGGGGTCTTAAAGGTGTGAAGATAAACAAGGGCCATCTGGCAGGGAAGCAACAAACCCCAAATGGAAGAAGCATAACAGCTTGTGTGATTATTAAGTGTCGACAGGATCCATTATCAGGCATCAGAAGATGCAAAACAAACTGCTTGATGCGAATGGGGAAGGTCAGAGTGGAGACCCAAAGCCCATCTGTAATCAATTGGATATCCTCTCACAGAAGGGTCACAAGGAAGGAGCAAGTCAGCCAGGGCACAGTATAGCATTGATGAAGCACACAACATTCCTGTAGCTCTTTAATGCTTCCCCCCCTACACTCTCATGATCCAGTTGTACCTTATGAATCTGGCTAAACCACAGCATGCACATTGGTACCGATAAGAGCTCTCGACACCCGGAATCCAGGATAAACCCCTCAGGAACAGTAACAGGAGTGGTGAAACCAGGAAGGTAGGAGAAAGGTGGGGGAAGAAAGGGGGAACCAATCAAAAGGATCAATGTATAACACCCCTCCCCAGGGGAGATGAACAACAGAAATGTGGGTGAATAGAGACAGTGGATGGTGTAAGATATGAAAATAATAATAATTTATAATTTATCAAGGGATTATGAGGGTGGGAGGGAGGGAAAAAAGAGGATCTGATACCAAGGGCTCAAGTTTAAAGAAATGCTTTCAAAATGATGATGGCAACATATGCACAAATGTGATTGATACAATTGGTCTATAGATTGTTATAAGAGCTGTAAAAGCCCTCAATAAAATGATTAAGAAAGAAAGAAAAAGTTCCTCAGTTCATATTATACATATATAATGCCCAAGAGACCTATGTGACCATAGTGAATAAAGTTGCTATGCAATATTATAAAGTGTTGTTATTTATGTTATCATTTAATCAATTTAAACTTGCCTAGCTTTTAATATTTTCTACTTTTTTTTGGTTGATGTTTTTGTTTGTTTTACTTTGTTATTCTTACTAGGTTTCTCTTATTTCTTTGTTAAATTTTCAATGTTTTTCAATATATATGAAATCCAGGATAGGTAAATCTATAAATAACAGTTGGATTAAATATCCCTTGACAATATGTCAGGGGAGGTTGTCGAGAAGTGGAGAGCTAATAACAATGAGTACAGATTGAAGAAAATGTTTTAAAGTGATTGTGGTGATGATTGTATAGCTCTTTTTGACATGAGTGAACCATTGAATTGTATATGTGCCAAAAAACCTGTTGTGAAAAGAGAAAGTGTTGTTATTTATTGAATTGATTTTATAAGATTTGTAACTAAAATTACTAAAGGCAGCTAGTTATCATTATTCACATTAAGTATTTCAAGGGTTGCCTTATAACTTCCTTTACAGAGCTTTTAAACTTAAGACTTGCAGCTTCACAATATTTTATGTTCCAGGTCAAGTTAATGAATATTTACTCAGTAACAACTACGCGGTGGCTTCATAAACGAAGAAAGCACCCTCCTTTCTGCCTGAGGACACTCGATTTACTGGGGGAGAGAACGTCCCAGGACCCTCAAGGAGTGTCGTGGCTGTGATAATTCAATTACAAACTGATTGAATCAGAAACACAAAACACTGGACTTTGTTACCAAAATCCCAGAGCACGCTTCACATTTTTGTTTGTCATTGCCCTGGTCCCAACACCAAATCCCCTAGATGCTGGGATTGAGTTGTTTGGAACAATTTGTTGTACCATATTGATTTCTCTCTCTACTTCTCTTCTTCATGCTGGGAAAGAGTCAATATTTCATGCCAGCCATGTACAAAGAGGTTGTAAAAATACTGTTGCATGTACTTTCAAACAACATCCAACAAAGAGATTTTTAAATCTAAGAAAATGTGTTTTCTGAGGGTTAAGCCTCCTCGATCCCACTCCCTGTCTGACTTCTGAAGCACAGTAGGGTATGGTAGAAATAATAAGGGCTATAAGTCAGGAGACCAAAAACTCAGGCCCTAACCAACAGTAAGAACTTTAGCAGACAGGCCACTTCACCTCTCTGATCCCAAAGAAAATTCAGTGACCTTAATCAATGTCATTCATAATTTGTTATGACCCACACAGTTGCAGGCTTTGGTGTGATCAATAAAACATAGGTAACCATATTTATGGCATTCTGTGATTTCAACCAAGATCCATCTGACACAGCAATGCTATCCTTCATTCTACATTCTCCTCTAAATCTGGCTTTGATTCCTGGCAATACCCTGTTGATATACTACTGCAATCATTTTGTAATTATTCCCAGCAATACTCATGAATTATGCTCCAGATCCTCAGACATCTCAGTATCCAGGAGCACCAACGTGCTGATATTCTGGTCTTGCAGTTGTCTGAGCAATTACCATGTCCACCATTCCATCCCAACACATCTGTGTTTATTTTGCAATTGTCAACTCTAATTTATCCAATTTACTTTTCCAGCTTTCGTTTTTCAAGAAAAAAAACCTGTTTCCCCTTTGAGCCTAACAGTATCTGCGTTCCAGTGATCTTACTTGCTTTTTCCTTGTTTCTGCCCTGCTTATAAAGTGTAGAAGTTATGGAAATCATTACAACCATTTTCTTGAATATATTTTTATCTTTCTTGCTTTGTCCCCATTCCACTTTATTTAGTAGGCGACACCTCCACCTTCTTTAATCCTAACACTACATATTCTGTTCCTGCTTCTGAGTATATGAATGTGTTTGGAGAGAACCACACATGTCTGTGTGAATGACTCTCTTAAGTGACTGCTTGGTTTAGAAGGGCCTCACTGGCAATCTATTATTTCCTTGACCAACTGGAAGAACTCAGAAGACACTTTTGGCAGATGCTCACAACCACTTCTCGCAAACGCCTGGCCTTGTGTGTATATAAAGTCTGTACTTTTGTATAATGCCAATATATGAAACTCCTTCCGTCACACCCTTTCACAGATATAGCTCCAAGACTGAATCTTTTCTCTCAAGGAGCACCAGAAGGTATACCTCCAGGAACTACAATTTATTATGTAGTCTACTATTCTCTTTATTGGAAAACACTTCTCAGCTAAAAATATGTCATGATTCTTATTGAAAACTAAATGGAACCACACTTTCCCTCATCCATGAGCAATTGCTTAATTTTCTTTTATACTAAATTCCATGTAAGGTTTATTTATAATCAGCATTTTCATCCCCTTGTCTCTCTTAATTGCTTTTAATAGTCTTTTCTTCAGCCTAAGAACACTTTTCAGGATCGCCAGTTATCTCCACACCTATATGACCACAAAATCTCATGGTCAATCTTTAGTTCTTCCTTCTCTTAATGCGACTGAATTGCATTTTAACACAATCAGTACCTTTATCACTTATTCAAATCACCCCCCCACCCCCGCCCCGCCCCACCCCGCCACCTTTCCCTTAAGAACATCCCCACATTTTTGGTTTTCCCTCTGTGTTAAGAGCTATTTCCTCTCATTATTTTTTGTTGCTCCCACTCTCATCTTCCTGCCTGAATGGTTGAGGATTCCAGGGCTCAATTTTAATCCTAGACTCCACTCAATTCCTGAGTAATTTTATCCAATACCGTGACATTTAGTACCATCTTGGGACAAATACTTTCATCATTTAATCTCCAGACCAGATATGTTTCCTGAATTCAGTACTTACCAAATGCCTACTAAATATCTCAATGTTGTGTCTAGTAGGTATCATACTTAATATGCACCCAAACTTATTTCCAACCCCCACATTTATCCTTCCCACATTTTCCTGCCTCATAAATGATAACTCTAGCATTTAATAACTCGGACAAAAAGTATTGGGGTTATCCTCGATTTCATTTTTTAATCTCAAAACTCACCTTCACTCTGTAAGCAAAATATATTGACTCTAGTGTCAATATATACCAAGAATCTGGCCCACCATGTTCACCACCACAGCCACTACAGTATAAGTAACCATACTTTTACTTGAATTACTGAAATGTCTTCTTAACAATCTCCTAGTTTGTACTTGACCCTTATGAGCATTATCAACAAAAAGACAGAGCTATTTAAAAACTATTATGTCACTCCTGAACTCAAAATCCTTCATTGGTTACCATATTGCTCAGAATGAAATTATTGTCCTTCAATAATATAATGAATCTGAAGGATTTTTCCTTCTCTGTTAAATCTCTAATCTAATTTCCAGACACCTATCCCCACCCATGCATGCACCTGCCATGTACACACACTCACTTTGTTTCTATCACTGGCCTCCATGCTAATCTTCCAACTCAGAAAAATTGTGTATGCCTATAATGCTCTTTCCATAAATCTCCCCAATTTATAATGCCCCACTTCCTTCAGACGGATTGCCCACCAAATAGTAATCCCTTTCTAACTCTGTTTTATTGCTTTATTTTATCTTTAAGTCTTATTTTATCTGACATCCTCTATGTCTTTATACAAAATGTGTCTTTTTGGTCTTAACCTAGGCTTCAGATAGATTTTACTCCGGCGCAAAGAAGACTCTATCATAAAGCTTGTGTAAAGTTACGTTACCGAAGTGATCCCAGAAAGCAGTAGTAAAGGATCATGGGAGAACAGGAAATAAGGGAAGGCCTATACAGGGATGAATGATCACTTTGGCCTTCTCTGTGAGTAACTGGTACTCAATCACACTGGTGACTTAGTGAATTCTGCATTGAGCTGTTAAGTACAAGGTTAGAATCCACCAGCTCCTCGAAGGGATAAGACTGAAAATCTACTCCTATAAAGGGTGAAAGTTTCAGAAACCCAAAGGGGCAGTCTCCTCTGCCATTTGAGCTGCTATGAGTCAGAATCTGCTCAATGGTAGTGAGAGGTTTTGTGTTTTTTGGTGAATCTTACTGGTACCTACAGAAGAGCTTTCTAAAATAGAACCTGAAGTAATTCATCTGGAAGCAAAAAGAGAAGACCTGGTTCCCATTGTTGTTCTTATTAGTCAAGAAGGTTCCGCTGGTGGCTGGCAGCTTCCTACTTTGAGGTTGTTCACATGAATAAACGTTGAGAAAGGTGAAGAGGGAAGAGCAAGGCTTTGTTAAATTGTAGCTACAATAAGGTGGTAAAAACATAGTGGAACCGGCTCAAATAAAATGTAGAACCCAGAAGATGGGAAACGGGCCTAAGAAGTGTCCAATATTCCCTCCAAGATGTCAAACTGTGCCTGATGCACACTTTTTTATATACAATACATAAAAGTGGATATAAACATGATAATTTTAATCATAATGAAGTTCTAACAATTATGCACTCCTTATTAATGCCAGATAGTGTTCTGTGATAGTGAGGGGATTTTTATGCCAACATAGCTCCCATCGGCACATGTGGGCAGATGTAGGCTGTCAATTAGGTCACACCCCGATTGGATACTGACAGAGATAAATGGCTCTTCAAGGCTGGTGCATTTCTTTTTTCCTCCCTGGTCATCAGACCAGCACACTGCTGCCAGAGTGAGCTGCTCTGCCTCTAAACCGTATACTGTTCTACCTGTGGATCGAGCCAACCCAGGGACCATTGTGGACAGAGTCACTGTGCCATGCGTGCTTCTCCATGCTGCTGTGCCACCCCATCTTTCCATGTGCCTGCACTCCAACTCCACTCGTCTTGCACCTCCTGTGCTTTTGCATCATTATACCTTGAGGGTCCACTGTCACCTGCTGTGTACGCCTCCACTTTTTATCTTCCTGCTGTGTGCTTCCTTGGCCTGGGACCAATGGCTGGCATCAGTTGGAAGGACCTTTAGTATATTAACTGCCCCACAACAGGGAGTTGGACTGACCTCTCTGTACTGCTGTGTGGACTAATTTGCTGTTATATACCTTTTCGCTGTATAAACCTATCCATCCATCCATCCATCCATCCATCCATCCATCCATCTAAGGTAGTTTCTTGCTCCAACCTGGCCAATAAACACATGTGGGGTTAATTGAAGGGCGGAGGGATAAATGGCTCAGTGAGCCTCACACTTCTAATTCTCAGGTCTCTTGCTTTCTGATGGTCGGACCAGGGTGCAGCTGCCTTAGCCAGTTAACTGCTTTAGCTGTCAAGACTCACTTCCTGTGAGACATCCCTGAGGAGAAGCCACATGGACCTACCCCGATACAGCCCTGGTGCTGAAGCACCCATGTGGAGACCCCTGCCAGCGCTGAGATGCTTATACGTTCACTGACTCTGCTTTCCTCCTGCAGTCGGCATCATTGCGTCTGCTTTGTGAGATGGAGGAGAACATTGTGGATTGGTGTTGGACATACGGGTTAATGTTGGGCTTGTGGGATTGGGCAGCACTGGGTAGGGATATTTTCTTGATATGCACTTAACCTTTATTTGCAACTCTTTCTTATACATATGAGTTTCTGTGGATTTGTTTCTCTAAAGTACCCAGACTAATACACTAGCTATTTATCTATATAAAATCATCAGTGTCCTGGTTTTGTTTCTCTAGAGAGCCCTTCCTAATGCATGTTCTAAACATGTAAAATGTATTAACCCCTTTAATCATCACCAAGGACCTAGGACCAGTACTATTGTTGACTTTGGGTTACAAATGAAAACAGAGTTTAAGTGACATTTTAGTTGCCTAGTGATCCTGTTTTATCAAGCAGAAATGTATTCTCTTACATATTAGGAAGTCAATATTTTGAATGTAGGACTCCATCTCTAGTGGAAGTCCTTTTCTCTTTGTTGGCTCTGGACGGAGGTGCTTGTCATCAGTCTTCCCCTAGGCTTCGAAGGTGTTCAGCACAGGCTTCCTGGCTCAAAATGATGCGCTTGGCTCCCCTTCTTCTTTCTTGGTGATACTGGGCCTCCTTCTCCTCTGCTCAGTTCATTCTCCCTTTCCTCGTAGAAGATAACAAGTGCTGCAGCGCATACTGCAGGGACTCCCTCGTCCATCACACCAGGACTCTGACTCCGTCAGAGCGCTGTATCCTGCCCTTGTTCCCTGATTACATCAAGGACGATGATAATACCATTATGGAACTACCCAAGGGCATCACTACATGACTGCCCAGCTACTGAGAACCATGGCCCCACCAAGTTGACACATATTTTGGTGTGATACATTTCAATCCATGACAAGTGACTTGTAGTATTCAAAACAAACATTGAACCCTGTCAGTTTTTTTCAAGTATTACACTACATAATAGTGTTGGGACATGGTAGTGGCAAATAAACATTAATGGAATAACTACATCTCATGGGATTCTCCGACCTCTAACATTCCTCACTTTTTGCTTCTAAATTGGGCTTGGTTCAACGTGATTGATCGCTCGTGGGGTATTTTTTAGTCAATGTCTCTCTATCCTGAGCAGAACTACCTATCTTGATAATGTGTTCATGAGCTCACTAACTCTACACACATTTTGAGCACATACAATGATCTGCATTTTCCAACAGTTATTAAAAATTTACAATGCTCCCTTCAAGAACTTGAAAGTCTAATAGGACTTTCACAAGAGTAGTCTGGGTGGCCCAAGCAGCTTATGATCAGGTGTTAGCTTAAAGGTTGGTGATTAAAACTGCTACCTGCAAGGTCAGTAGTTCAAAATCATCAGCTTCTTCATAGGAGAAAAGTGAGACTTTCTACTACCATAAAGATTTGCAGTCCCAGAAACCCATAGGGGCAGTTTTACCCTGTTCTAAAGTGTCACTGTGAATCAGAATTGATTTGATAGCAGTGAGGTGTTTGTTTATTTGTTTGTTTTTCATGTCTCTGTAGAAGAATGGTCTGGTAATCTGCTTCCTTAAATATTACAGCCAAGAAATTCCTATGGAAAAGTTCTACTCTGAAATGCGTGAGTTACCATTATTCAGAATGAACTCCTGGGAGAAATAACAACATTTGTAGTAATAACCTTACCGTCACTGTGAATGGCATCAGGAGTAGCCCTGAGATGGGAATGGTTTTCTCTGCCTGAGCAGGATGTGGAAGTAGCATATTAATGTCTCTGCATCTTTAGTGACTAACAGTGAAGGGCTGGTCTGCTCAAAAAGACAGAAAATTCCAGGCAGTGTAGCAGCAGATGCAATAGCATAATTTTGAAAAGGTACAAATTCAAATAGCTATTACTAACTTTGAATTTTCAAAGGGGCAGTTGACAAGAACAGGGAAGAAGATAGTTTACCGAGAATATCATGTATAGTCTTATACGCTAAAGCTAAGAGAGCTTATTTTGAAGGTAAGCCACAAAATGTTATTCAGGACAATGAGTTGGTGAAACTTAGTTTTAAAAATATCATCTGGGTGGCTGTGTGGAGTAGGAGGGTGGTGAAGGTAGGCTGTGAAGTGATTACAATAATCCATAGGCCCAAGCACTATATTTCTCTCTAAAGAAGACAATTCCATCCCTGGGGAAAGACGTGGAAAATAAGTCTGAGGATTTTAGAGGATGGTTTAGCTTATCTTTGGGTTTAAAAAATTTCTGAATGCTTTGAACTTTCCTTGTTTGCCATGCCCTCCAGGGAAGCTAATGAATGTGGCCATCAAAGAATGCGCCCGTGCTCAGACTTAGAATTGTCCCATTCGTACATCATCATTGACAGCCTGCCACTGCAGTGCCAGGAGTCCCATAACCTTATTCTGTCATGAAGGTTGCTGGAGAGATTTACTGGGACTGCCTAGCAAATAAGCACGCCATGCAGGGCTCCTCCTCAGCAGCTTAGGGCATGATAACAGGAATATAAAGTGCTGCATCATCGACACAGTTCTGCTCACAGGCGGTGCTGGGCAAAGACTGCTTTCCCAATGTCAGGCAGGGCAACAGACCTCATCATCTCGAATCTCCCCAGCACTCACCACCCCTGTGTCAGGAGAGTCAGGTGGACTAGAGCAAGAACAATGATCTGAACTAGCCCGGGAGGTAAAAGCCACATGAACCCCCAACGATCAATCAGTTTTCCCCAATTGTGAACTGAATTAGATATCCTTTAGGTGCATTAGGCATGTAGTTTTCACCATAAGTACTGCAATATAATTTATAGAAATAATTTTATATTCTTGGTAGAAACAAGTAGAAAGCATCTGTTCCTTCTTGTGTACTTTGTATTTAAGGTAAGATTATTGATTGTGAAAATAAATAAAAGTCTAAGAACCTATCAACATTGGAACCCGATTTTTCATTTTTATTGAAATATAATTCACATATACAATTCAATAATTCAGTTATATTAAAAAGATTTATGAAATCATCACCACAATAAATTTAAGGACATTTCTTCTTTCATGTACTCAATGGAAAAGAAAGCAGAAAATATTTACATCTGAGACAAATAAGAAGTGAGTCAAAAGGGAGAGCAAGTGACTTAAGTAGGTCTGCAGTAATCCACCCTACAACGATGTCCGTCTAAGATGGAGGCCATTCACATCCTTTGTCCAGAGTCAGAAGGCGAGTCAACAGGGGCTTAATCTACATGGAGACTAGGTAAAGAGATTTGGTGCTTTTATTCTCATCCATGTGATTGATGCTGTTGTTAGGTGCTCTCCATTCAGTTCTAATTCATAGTGACCCAGTAGACAGTAGAACAAAATAGAACCCAGTCATGCCCCATCCTCCCAATTGTTCCCACGGGGGAGGCCGTCTTTGCAGTCACTGTATCAATGAACCTCCTTGAGGGATTTCCTCTTTTTTGCTGTCCCTCTACTTTACCAAGCATGATGTCCTTCTCTAGGGACTGGTTTTGTTTGACTCTATGTCCAAATTGTGGGACATCCAGTCTCTAGGAACAATCTGACTGCACTTCTTTAAAGACAGATTTGTTTGTTCTTTTGCAAGTCCATAGTACTTTCAGTATTCTTCCCCAGCACCATCATCCAAATGTATGGATTCTTCTTGGGGCTTCCTTATTCAGTGTCCAACTTTCACATGCATAGAAGGGTATTGAAATTACTACGGCTTCAGTCAGAGATATCTTAGACCTCAGAGTAATATCCTTGCTTTTCCGCATTCTAAAAAGGTTTAGTGCAACAGATTTACCCAATGCAATGGATCATTTACTCTCTTGACTGCAGCTTTGATTGTGAGTCCAGGCAAGATTTTGACCATAACTTCACTTATCATGATGTTGCTTATTGGTTTAATTGTGAGAACTGTGGTTGTCTTTTTAAAAAAACTGATTTTATTGACATACACTTCATATATCATACATGTTAACCATTCAATTGTATAAAGAAGAGTGGAACAATCATCACCAGAATCAATTTCAGAATATTTTCTTTTTGTCCTCATTGTTACCAGCTCCGACTTCGAGCCTCCATCTTCTGCCATAGGCAATTATCAATCCAGTTTCTGTCTTCATAACTCTGCCTATCCTGGTTTCATGTACAGAAAATCATGCAAAACACAAACAGGAAGAAAACAATCAAACAAAACAAAAATTAACAACAGTAGAGAAAACAAAAATCTCAACAAAAAAGAAATCAGAAAATACTAAAAGCTGCAATAAACTTTAAAATAGGTCAAAAGGGAGAGCAAATAATAACAATCTAGGCACATTGCCAAAATCAACTTTACAGTGCTCTGTATGTAATAGCAAAGCTCTTCATATCCCTGGACTGTAATCAGAGGGTATTCACTGTAGGATTAATCCATGTGGATTTTTCATTTCCACTATCATCGACAGTCTTCAGCAAACCTGTGTTCACAATTGTTCACAATTTAAGCTCTGATGCCATTCTCTCCTTCATATTATTATTTTATTATTTATAATCCTGGGATCACACAGGCTTGTGTGCTTCTTCCATGTACACTTAGTTGATGTTTCACTTACATTGGTACTTGTTTGAAGACCAGACTATAAGACCTCAGATCCTATACTTTTCTGATAGTGAGACACCATCTGGTTTCTTCATCACAATTTGCTTTATCACCCACATCTCCAGTGAGCTCTTCATGAGAGTGAGCATTGAGCAGTTCCAGGTCATCAGACCTAATTGTTCTTAGATTGGGGCTAGATTTAAGCACAAGTCCAGAATCCATTCGTATATATGTCTCTCATTCACTTTAAAGCTATCATTATTTTATGATCAAGAACATTATAAACTATCCCTCCTGGGGCACAAAGTAATTCTACTGATTGTTTCCTTAATTTAGTTAATGGTGTAGAATTTAAAGTACTTTTGATAATAGGAAATTATACAAGTATAGGTCAGCTTCAGACAGAAATACAAGAATTGTTGACTTCTACAGATTAAACTTGTAAGGACTAAAGGCTGTTTACACAAAAGTGTGTGGGATGGAGATAAAGCAAAACTTTCAGTAACACCTATTCACAAAGATAATACCATGCCTACAAGATTAATGCATGCCATAAGAAAGTAAAAGGACATGAAAATATAAAATAAATGGTAGTCCCCAGCCTTCAATCATTGGGCACTCTCAAGGAAAGTGTTCCAAACCAAAGTTGCCGTTTTCTCTACATCGAGTTTCAATCCACATTGAAGGCTGCAATCCTTGGTCTTCATCAGCAAATGCTTCAAGTCCTTCTCATTTTCAGCAAGTCATGTTGTGACATCTTTATATTGCAGGTTGTTAATAAGCTTTCCCCCTATCCTAAGGTTACATTATTCTTCATATAATCCAGTTCCTCTGATTATTTGCTCAGCATACAGATTGAATAAGTGTGCTGATAGGCTACAACCATGATGCACACTTTTCCTGATTTTTCAACCATGAAGTATTTTGCTTGCACAACTGCTTCTTGATACTTGTACAAGGCCCAAATGAGCAAAATCAAGTGTTCTGGGATTCTCATTCTTCTCAAAGCTATCCACAGTTTGTCCACACAGTTGGATATCTTTGAACAATCAATAGACAAAAGTAAACACAACACAAAATTTGTTTTCTGGTGTTTTATACTTCCAAACAAGGTTTAGCTAACATCAGCAATGATATCCCTTGTCCCATATCCTGAATATCTGTCAGTTCCCTGTCAATGCACTACAGAAACCATTGTTGGATGATGTTGAATGAACAAAATGTTACTAACATGGGTTATCACTGATACTATTCTATAATTTGAGCATTCTGTTGTTACCTTTCTTTGGAATAGGTACAAATATGGATCTGTACCAGTCAGCTGGCCAAGTTATTGTCTTCCAAATATCTTGGCATAGACAATTGAGTGCTTCTACACTTTATCAGTTTGTTGAAACATTTCAGTTGGTATTTCATCAATTCCTAGAGCCTTGTTTTTGACTAATGATTTCATTGCAGCTTGTACTTCTCCAATAACAAATGTTCAAAGGTTACCTCTTAAAATAGATGAATATTGACTAATTATTTTTGGTACAATGACTTGGTACTCTTTCCACTTTCTCTTGATGCTTCCTGCTTCATTCAATATTTTGTTCATAGAATTTCTCAACATTTAAGTTCAAGGTTTGAATTTTTCTTTATTTCTTTGTTTAAGACATGCTGAACGTTATGTACTTTTTTAGTTTTCTAAGCCCAGATCTTTGTATGTTTTTCATAACATTTTCCTTTGTCATCTCCAGCTGCCTTTTGAAAAAACAAGTTTTCAAATCTTATTTAATTATTCTTTCTTAATCATCCACCTTAGTTACTCTGCTTTTAAGAGCAAGCTTCAGAGTCCCTTTTGACCCCATGCTGACCTTTTATTTATTGCCTTTTTCTGTCATTTTGCTTTCTTCAGTGTATGATGTTCATGACGTCATCCCACAGCTCATCATGTCTCCTGTCTGTTATCAGTATTCAGTAAAGCAAATCTGTTCTTGAAAGGTTTTCAACATTCAGGTGGGATATACTCAAATTTTTACTTTGACTCTTTTACATTTGTTCTCATTTTTCTCAACTTCACTCTGAACTTCTCTTTGAGTAATTGATGGACTGTTCCACAAACAGCCCCTGGCCTCATTTTAGCTGTGCATATCGAGCTGTGCCATAGTTTCCTCTCACAGATGTAGTCAATTTGATTTCTGTGTATTCCATCTGGAGAAGTCCAGGGTTATAAACTGTCTTTTGTGTTGTTGAAAAAAGTATTTGCTCAGAATAATTTGATGGTCTTAAAGTTTTATAAAGTGATTTCTAACTTCCTTTATATCACCAAGATCAAAGTTTCCAACTCCTGCTTCTCCCTCTTCGTTTCTATCTTTCATGTCCCATCGCCAATACTGTAATGATCAATGAATCTTGATTAAATGCTTGATCACGTTCAGACTGAAGACATGGGTAGACTTCCTTAATCATCACTAGTTTCTGTGGTTGGTACATGAGTTTGAATAATTTATATTGATTGAATATCCTTGGATATGGATAAATATCATCCTATCATAGAATGTATTATATTTCAAGGTAGATATGAAACATCCTATTTGAATGAAATGCCATTCTTCTTGATTGTTTTATTCCTAGCATAGTAAACCTTATGGTTTTCTGATTCCAAAAACCCAATACTGGTCCATTTCAGCCTAGTAATGCCTAGAATATCATTTTGTGTGTTCCATTTCAATTTTTACAACTTCCAATTTTCTTAGATTCACACTTCAAAAATACTTCAAAAATGTATACACAACAAAATTAATGTAAGGAGAAATTACACTCATTGATATGCAATTGTATAACAGAAAGAAATCCAAAAAGCTTTGTTCAAACTGTACTTCAAGCGGGCTGTCTATGGAGGACAAGGCCAGAGAGTCAAATGCCTCAAATGCTAAATGCAGACCAAGCAAGGCACATTATCTGAAGGCAACTTAAAAACAATAATGAATTATACTAAAAATAAGTATGATTTTTATTTTTACCATTCATCAGTAATTCTAGACATCAGTGATAATCCTCTTCCCAACTATCTTTATTCATCCAAATTCTGAACCATTGCTGAAGTTATTGTAGTTCTAGTGATATATGTATGCAAGAATGCTTTTAACTTAGCAAATGTTTGTTAATTCTCCCTTAATAAACATTTTTCAACAATAGACTTAATTGAAAGAATTCCCAGTTACTCAGTGGGTCCCTAAATAGACTTAACTACACACATCCATTGTGAGATCCTGTTTATAACAGTCCAGAATATTTAAAACTCTTGCTTTGAACAGTCTGTGTCTCCAAACCCTATGTACTACATATCACTACATTCCCACAATTGTTTCACAATAAATAAAACCAAGCCAAAAAACCAAACCCACTGCCACTGAGTTGCTTCTGACTCTTAGCAATCCCATAGGGCAGAGGGAAAATGTCCCATGGGGTTTCCATGCCTGTAGTCTTTATGGAAGCAGACTGCTACCTAGGAGCAGCTGGTACATACCACTTGCAGTATTAAGTCAGCTGCCATCTACTTAACCACGGTCCCAAAGGATTAAATAGTGATAACTAAGAGATTTCAAAGACATAGAAGCAGAATTTGAATTAATTCAATATTTAAATTCAGTGTGAAACTTGGAGTTTTCATTTGTGTTTAGAATTTAAAACTGAAGCAATATGAATGTGAGATATGATGCCTTTGTTGGGTAAGTACCAATTCTAGGACAATTCAATATATGAGATAGTTGACTGGTTTTTAGTAATTCTAGAATTTAAATTTATTTGTACATATTGTCAATTATTTAAAATGTTAATAAAAACAATAAATTAATAATTTAAATGGAATATTACATAATGATTACTGACAATAAATTTGTGATATGAAGATGAGAGGTGTTTGTCAAAAACTCAGCCTTCTTGGGTATGAAATACATACAAAAATATATCACAGCTTCAGTTACTTGCTATCAGAGTGACTGAGCAATCATACCTTCCTGAACTGTCGTCTTACTCTCTAAAAAATGGGCTAATGAAAAATAAGACTGAAATATCAATATACACCAAACAAACAAACAAACAAATGGAATTACTAATGATGACCATTTATTGAGTGTATGAGGGCGTACTCAAACAAAAAAAATGATTTTTTTCAAAACTATGCATTTAATTTTTTTATATAAAAGACCTTATCACTTTCAAACTACTCTCCATCACAATTAATACATTTGTCAAATCTGTGACTCTATTCTTGGAAACATTTTTGTTTGTTTTGTTGTTTTTTTAAAAACATTTTATTAGGGGCTCATACAACTGTTATTGCAATCCATACACACATCAATTGTGTAAAGTGCATTTGCACATCATTCTCAAAACATTTTCTCTCCACTTAAACCCCTGACATTAGGTCCTCATTTTTCCCCTCCCTCCCCGCTCCCCCCTCCCTCATGAGCCCTTGATAGTTTATAAATTGGTATTTTGTCATATCTTGCCCTGTCTGACGTCTCCCTTCACCCGCTTTTCAGTTGTCTGTCCCCCAGGGAGGAGGTCACATATAGTTCCTTGTAATCGGTTCCCTCTTTCCTATCCACTCTCCCTTTACCCTCCCTGTTTTGCCACTCACACCACCGGTCCTGTAGGGCTCATCTGCCCTGGATTCCCTGTATTTTCCGTTTCTATCTGTACCAGTGTACATCTTGGAAACATTTTAAAAATCTCTTTATTTGGGTGATTGACAGCACCTCCCTCATTTTTTTCTTCACCTCTTCTATGTCATCAAATCGCTATCCTTTCATGTCCCTCTTCATTCATGGAAACAAAAAGAAGTCGCATGGCGTGAGGTCAGGCAAGTAAGGTGCACAGGGCAAGATAGGCATGCTGTTTTTTGCCAAAAAAACAGGTGCACTGAGATGGCTGCACAAGCAGGTGCATTGTCATGGTGGCAAAACCAGTCTCTCATTTGCCACAAATCAGACCTTTTTTTGTCACACAGTTATACAATCTTTTTAGAACCTCTAAATAGAAAGCTTGAGTAAGAGCCTGATCTGGTGAAACAAATTCCAAATGCACTATCCCCCTTACATCACATCCTAGTTTGGGGGGCCACCTCATCATATAACTATGTGCCAAACCTGTGCTAAACACTCCACATACTATGCTGGATATATTCTATTTGCCCTTGATAACACTTTCTCCAATATTCACCTTCCTCAGAGCCCACGGAAGAATTATACTGATAGAATTCCCCATTCTCTGGTTTCTCTTAAGACTCAGTCACGTAGACACACTGCAAAGGAAAGAAGAAAATAAAATAAAATCCAGGTATTTATTCCCCTGTCTCTTTCCCTGCCAGTTCCTCCACTATTTACAATAGACTTAAACCATTGATTTGGTGGTCTCTTCTACCAGCCCTCTCTCTCTTGGAGGTCCAAAATGGTAACACTCCCTCCTCTTGCCCTTTAAGCCTTGAGTGCTAATGTATACTTTAATCTCATACAATAATCCTCAACTTCTATAGTAACCCCACATACAGCACTGTATCTTTTAGTGTCCCAATACTCTGCCTATACTTTTTGAATAGTCTCTTTTTCATTAACCTTGAATGACCAAATTTGAGTGTGCCAATTTGAAGTTGTCAACAATTTTATTTTACTTGGATTAATGTTCAACATTCATGAAAGCAGCAGTGAAGAATTCGAATTATATATTTCATTGGTCAAATCTATTGTACAAGACTACTGTAAATGGTTTAAATCAAGGATGTCACTTTGCAGACTTAAGGTGTGCATGAGGCAAGGTATTTTCAATCACCTCATATCCATATGAAAGTTTGACAATGAATGAGGGAGAATGCAGAATAATTGATGCATTTAAATTATGGTGTTATTGAAGGATATTTAAAGTATTATGGACTTCCAGTAGAACAAACCAATCTGTTTTTGAAGAAATACAAATTTTTCCTTAGATGTGAGGATGGCATGACTTCATAGGGTATTCCAGACATGTTATCAGGAGAGACCAATCCCTGGGAAAGGACATCATGCTTGGTAAAGTAGAAAGTCAGGGAAAAGGAGGAAGATCCTCGATGAGATGAATTGACATAGTGGCTGCAACAAAGGGCTCAAATGTGACAATTGTGAGGATGGCACTGGTCTGGACAATGTTTTGTTTTCTTGTACATAAATTCTCTATTATTGAGAATGGACTTGACAGAACCTAACAAAAGCAATTATCTATTTCCTGTTGAATCATTGACTGCTATGTATATATTATATTACTTAATCTACACAATTTTACAGAGGAGATAATATCACTAAACCCATTTTACAGATAAAGAAACCAAGCTTTGATGGTTTATTTTATAAAAATACTGCACACTTTTAAATCACTGCATCAAAATATTAACTCATATCTGTGTGTAGGCAGGCCGAATCTAGGTACTTTTACCACTGAGTAAAGCCAACATTAATTTTCTGCCTTCTGCATGCTACAAAGTATTTGATTTACTTTATGTCTTTATAGCCTCCTACCAAGTCAGTAATGTGGATATTACTTACTCACATTTAAAAAGGAAAAGATCCAGGAAGAGTAAAAGATTTGTTTATTTGCCTCTAGAGATTTACAGTGACATATGTGATATATATATAACAACATAACAAATGAAATTAGAACCTGATAAATATTAAATATTAAAAAATAGCAATTAATTGATGCTGATTGAATCGGAGCCTAAATCTCTGTTGCATGAAGAAGGAGCTGCATTTTTTTCTGTCCATGTGACATAACCACCAAAACAAACACTATTATTGAGATAAAAGAAATAATAAAATAAAACTGCTTATATATCCTATTTATTGACAATAAAATCTACCTTACATGTTGATATGGTTTGTACTACACAATCTACTGTCTGTCAGTTGACTTACGTGTTACTGTGATGTTACAAATTGTGTCACTGGTATTTCAGATGTCAACAGGGTCACCCAAAGTGAGCAGGTTTCAGCAGAGCTTCCAGACTAAGAACAGACAACAAAGAAGAACTCAGCTCCCAACTTCAGAGTAAGAAGCTGCTGAAAAACCTTTTGCATAGCTTCAAAGTATTTTCAAATACTGAAAGCCTAAACAAAGGAAGCAGAACATTGTTGGAGATGCAGCCAGCATATACACCCTCAGGTCCACTTGAAATGTGACTTAAGAGGAGCTGATTTC
Source organism: Echinops telfairi (assembly GCF_000313985.2). Classification (NCBI taxonomy): domain Eukaryota; kingdom Metazoa; phylum Chordata; class Mammalia; order Afrosoricida; family Tenrecidae; genus Echinops; species Echinops telfairi. The sequence continues at coordinate 1,561,678 of NW_022103906.1, forward strand.
TAGGAAGGTAATAGGCCATGGTAATATGAGTTGGGTAAAACTTGTGGGAGTGGAGTCTTCAGGATCTTCGTTTGCTGATGGGCCATGACTCAAGGCAAAGAGAAAAAGCTGAAAAAATCTTCTAATGATTGGAACTTGGAATGTGCAAAGTATGAATTTAGGAAAATTCACAGGAATCAAAATGAAATGAAAAGCATGAAGATTGATATCCTAGGCCTTAGTGAGCTGAAATGCACTTGTATTGGGCATTTTGAACCAGAAAACCATATGACTTACTATGCCAGGAATAACACAGTAAAGAAGAATGACTTGACATCCATTGTCAGAAAGGATCTTGCTAAACCCATCATGAAGTATGATGCTATCTGTGATCGGATTATTTCTGTCTGCCTTCAAGGAAATCCAGTAAGTATAACTATTATTCAAATTTTTGCACCAACCACAAACACAAGTGATGAAGATTGTGTTAGACAGGATTCTCTAAAGAAACAAAACCAAGACACATGATTTTGTATACATATATATCATGAAGGAATAAAGCAGCTAATTAGTCCACACAGCAGTACAGAGGGCTCAGTTCAACTCACTTCCATGGAACAGTGAATATATTGGAAATCCTTCACCACACAAGGGCTGCTGGATCCAAGGTCAAGGAAGCAGACAGCTGAGTATTCCCTACAGCAATGCAGGCTGTCTAGCCACAGGCAGCAGATTGGCTCACCAATAGTCAGCAGCTCAGGAGTTTAATGAAGCAGGCTGGATGGCTATTGAACTCAAGCAGTGCCAGATGACAGGATCCAACAGCTTCAAGCTCAAGCAATGTATACACCAGCAGCATGGCAAAGCAAGTCTCAAAGGAACCTCACGCTCTAGCGACATGCTCCATGCCCCACAGGTAATGTAGTTCACAAGCTAAGGCAGAGAACTAGCTAAAGCAACCATACACTGGTCCGATCACCAGAGAGCAAGAGAGAGGAGGCAGGGATTGATGAGCCATTTATTTCTTTGCCCCCCAATCAAACTTCAACCTTATTAATCTCACATATTCCTATTGGCCAGCTTGGCACAAAAAACCTACCTATCACAAAGAAACTGAAGAATTCTACCAATGACTTCAGTTGGAAATGCATCAAATATTCCATCTAGGTGCATTGATAGTTACCGGTGACTGGAATGCAGAAGTTGGAAACAAAGAGAAAGGAAGAGTAGTTGAAAAAGATGGACTTGGTGATAGAAATGAAGCTGGAGATCACATGATAGCAGTTTGCAAAACCAATGACTTATTCATAGCAAATAAGTTCCCCTTTCAGCAACACAAAAAGGGAACAGGAAGTTCCCCAAATGGAATACACAGAACTCAAATTGACTACATCTATGAAAAGACATGATGGAGATGCTCAAAATCAGGAGCTAAAACCAGATTAGGGGTTGACTGGGAAAGAAACCATCAATCGTTGATATGTAAATTCAGGATAAAACTGAAGAAAATGAAAACACATTTAAAGGAGTCAATACTACCTGGAATCTGAGAAAATCTCTAGGAAAGATTTGACCAGTTGCACCCTAATGACAGAAGACCCGATGAGCTGTGGGTGGACATCACGATCATAATGCATGAAGGAAGCAAAATCTCATTAAAAAGACAGGAAAGAAAGAAATGGTCGAAGTAGATATCAGAAGAGACTCTGAAACTCACTATTAATTGGAGATTAGCTAAAGAAAGTGGAAGAACAGATGAAGTCAAGGAAATGAATGGAAATTTTCAAAAGGCAGCTCAAGAAGACAAAGTTAAATATCATAACAAAATGTGAAGGGACAGTGAATTGCAATTTTGAAAACTTTTATGGGCAAAGTATTGAATGATGCAGGAAGCATCAAAAGAAAATGGAACAAATACTGAGTCACTGTACCAAAAGAACCAGTCAACAATCATTTCAGGATGTATCATATGAACAAGAACCAAGAAGAAGTTCAAATTGCACTAAATGCATTAGCCAAAAATAAGGAATTGACGACAGAGGACCTGTTAAAACTTTTTAGTAAGCTGAAGAAGCCCTGGAAGCACTCACTCATCTACATTAGGAAATTTGGAAGGCAATTGGCCAACTGACTGGAAGAGATCTACATTTGTGCCTCTTCCAAAGAAAAGTGACCTAACAAAATGCTAACACTATAGAATCATAATTGATATCATGAACAAGTAAAATTTTGCTAAAGATCATCCAACCATGGTGGCAGCAGCACATTTAAAGGAAACTTTCAGAACTTCAGGACAGATTCAGAAAAGAACTTGGAAGAAGGGATATCATTGCTGATATCAGATGGATCTTGGCTCAAAACAGAGAATGCCAGAAATGTATTTACTTGTGTTTCACTGACTATGCATGGGCATTTGACTGTGTGGATCATAACAAACTGTGGATAACATTAAGAAGATTGGGAATTCCAAAACACTTCACTATGCTCATTTGTAACTTGTACACGGATTTTGTACATGGTTTTGTTTGCAGTGGTAATACTGCATGGTTTAATATCAAGAAAGGTATGTGTTAGAGTTGTATCTCTCACCATACTTGTTCTATCTGTATGCTGAGCAAGTCATCAGAGAAACTGGACTATATTAAGAGGAGTGTGGCACCATTATTTGGGGAAGGCTTATTAACAACTTGTGGTATGCAGATGACACAAACTTGCTTGATGAAAGTGAGGACTTTATATAGACCTCTATTAATGCCCTTTGCCTCCCAGCTCTTTCCCCTATTTCCCGTGATTCTCCTCCTGTCCCACTATCATGCTTAGTCCCCACCAGGATTTCAGCACTTCCTCTTTGTTATATTCCCCTTGATCATGCCCTACAAGGTCTCCCATACCAACCTCCCCACCAATTTGGATCACTTGTTGTTCCCTTGTCCCTGGGTTTGTTAACACATGTACATATGCAAATATATTCATATGAGGATGGGGAAATAGATCTATGAGGCTATATTTATAGGTTTAGTATTAAGGTAGCAGAAGGACATTGGGCCTCCACTCAAGTACTCCCTCAATGCAAGAATACTTTCTTCTATTAAATTGGCATTCTATGATGCTCACCTTCCCGACACAACCGCTGAAGACAAAGCGGGTGAATAAGCAAATGTGGTGAAGAAAGCTGATGGTGCTCTATTGGAAGAAGCAAGGCCAGAGTGCTCCTTAGAGGCAAGTATGGCAAAACGTCATCTTATATACTTTGGACATATTGTCAGAAGACACCAATCCCTGGAGAAGAACATCATATTTGGTAAAGAGGAGGGGCAGCAAAAAGAGCAAGATCCTCGGCAAGATGGAGTGCACAGTGGCTAAAACAATGGGCTCAGACAGGAACAGTTGTGAGGACGGCATAGGACTGTGCCGTGTTTAGGTTTTTTTTGTTGTTCAGAAGGTCGCTACAGGTCCGAGCTGACACAATTTCACTTCACAAAAGCAACATGCTATCTACAGACTATACCGACTTCAAAATTCTGGACCATAACACCACAACAATGTACATCTTACAATTTCATTTCTTTTTACTAAAGAAGATAATTATATTTAAAGGGCAGGTTCTATCACCTTAAGGGTCTGCTTTGCAAATGGTAGTGTAATGGAGACAATCTGTGCTAAGCACCCTTGAAAATCAAACAAAAAGGCTTTTTTGCTTTGTTTTCTCTCTGTGATTGTAATGGGCATGATCATTTTATGCTTAACATAATTTTAGTTACACTTAACATATTTCATGTGTTAAGATGGTTTTTCATTTCTCAGTAAAACTATGCTCTCACTGAGGTTAAAACACCGGATGACAGATACTTTGGAGACAGAAAGATCCATGCCAATAATTGCACAATTTGTGAAGTGGAGAAAAAAATATTCTCATTGAATAACTTAAAAATATCTCCAAGAGTTTTACTTATATTCAACCCAATTTTGAATAACATGTTGTATCAAAGTGCCATTCAAAATCAGAGCTCACATAATAGGAAAGCCATTTTTCTGAGGCTTCACCAAATAACAACAAAAAAACTAGATCTCTCCATTTTCAGATTTACAGAACTCTAGAGAAACAGAATATCATCAAGCAAACAACACAAAATGTGTTGGGGAAAACCAATGCTCAGAGAGGGAAAGCAATTGACTCAAAGTCACACCATTAATTCTTGCCAGACATGAGCCAGATATCATATCTCCTGATCCAGTCCAGGTTTTGACAGGGCATCCATCATACCTTTCAAGCGAAGCAATGTACAAGGGAGGCTGTAACAGGACTGCCTTTCTAGTCCCACATGAAAATTTAGAGAATTAGGTTAAGAGATCAGCATGGGGCACACTGCAAACAAACACTGAGAAACTTGAAATCTATTGTGTACAATTTATGTCCCATAAATAATCAAGAGCAGGTGGTGGGGAAGGCAGTGGGATAAATGAGAAGTAAAACTTAATGTTATGAGGTTAAAATCTAGAGAATGTCACGGAGCATCAGAGGAGGTAACTCTCAGGAAGATAGATGCTTTCTTACACAGATAATACTTGAGTAAAAACTAATGTGGATAAGGTAGAGTAGTGGACAGGGCCTCACTGATATTGAGTAGATTCCACTTCTTCGTGACCCCATAAGACAGAGTACAACTTCCTGTTTGGGTGTTCAGGATTTCAAATCTTTACAGTAGTAGACAGCCTCATTTTTCTCCTACAGATAAATTGGTGGGTTTGAACCACTGACCATGAGTTTAGCAGTTCAATGTGCAATGGCAAGGAATATCAGCAAAGAATGAAAATGCAGATGTGAGTGGGAGATACTAAGAAAAGAAAAAGAGAAAGAAGGGCACTTCCAGAAGACAAGGAATACATGACAGACCGATTCCTATAGGTTATGTCCTGAAGGAGCAGTCCAACATTTATCTTAAAACAAAACAGTTCATTGTACAGTGAACCCTCGCCACTTCGCGCTTCGACTTCCGCGGCTTCACTCTATCGCGGTTTTTGCGTAACAGCGCATGCTCTGTCATTAC
>NW_022103906.1:1568111-1580789 GCF_000313985.2 Echinops telfairi
ATTTACAAATAAGGAATCCTACTTCACGGAATTTCATTTATCATGGTAGGGTCTAGAACCGATTAACCATGATAAACAAGGATTCACTGTATATCTAATTGTCCTTAAGTATAAAGATATTAATAAGACACAGTCCTACCCCCCACTAGAATGTCATAATGTGGAGTGAATAGATAAACCATAACCTGATGATGATATTAAAATGTAAGGAATGTCACAGCTGAGGAAAATTACAGTATGTTGAAGATTTATTTTACTTGCTATGGAAAAACAATTAATTCTTCCTGTGAGAGGGCAATGGGGGTGATGAATAGCAACAGGAAAAATTCAAAACACAAATGGCATTCAAATTGTGCTTTGAAAGTTGTGTGAGTAGGTGTTTGGAAGACAAAGGGATGAGGAAAAGTGTCACTATTTAATAATTTCGTAAACAATGACAGGGAGGTGAGGGCAACACGTACAATTGGGGAAGCAAGTGGTCTAGTGGAGTTCAGGTGAGGGAAGTGTAGGTAGTTAAAGGAAAAGAATACTTGCCCATGCGGAGTCTCGTATGGGCATGTGCCATGCCTTTTACAGTCTTGCAAAGAGCAAGACCAATGATGGACACACATATACATGATGCACTTCAGCAAGCAAATCCCTGCCTGAATATAAATAAGTCCTGCCATGCATTCTAAGACATGCATATCATTAGGTAAATGACATGTAGGTGTGTATGTATATTTATCTAGGGACATAATTAATATTTCTCATAATTTCTGACAGTACCTTATAGACAAATTGCAAAATAAAGATACAGAGGAGAAATGACAAGAAAAGAGGCAGCGCTGGAAAATGACAAGAGGCAGAAATGGTCTGCATCTCTGTAGTGTCTTCTTATCTTTAAGTATCAAAGATTCCCCCCACACCCACCCACTCTGCAAATAAGTCTCTGATCTTTAAAAATCTACTTGGTTCATGGTCTCTGTTTCCATATAAAAATTCCCATATTTTCAGCCTCTCTCATTTCCAGAAGTATGGTAATAAATGTTCACTAGAGAACTGGACTCTACACCAAGCACATCTGTAAACTGAGGACTTAAAGTGAAAATCCATGATGTTTGAAGAAGCAGAAGACAGCTATACCAAGAGTATTGATCTGTCAGTGGGCCAACAAACACTGACTCATTACATCTATGCCCTAGTTGCTGTAGTAAGATATATATCATTTTGGAAAACCTGTGACTGACATTTTCAGTGAATCCATAGGGCCTATATAAGTCAGAGACAACATGATGGTAATCAGTTAATGTTATTTTCCTTATAGTAAAAATAATGCATAATAGTAGTTTTAATCAACCAGTTAAGAAATAGAAGAAAATAAGACATATATAATCACATACTTTAGAAGTAACTGGTTTGTCATACTGTAGTGCAGTGGTTCTCAACCTTCCTAATGCCGTGCAACCCTTTAATACAGTTCCTCATGTTGTAGGGACCCCCAACCATAAAATTATTTTCATTGCTCCTTCATAACTATAATTTTGCTATTGCTATGAATCGAGTGACCCCAGTGAAAGGGTCCTTTGACCCCCAAAGGGGTTGTGACCCACAAGCTGAGAACTGCTGCTCACAGTGGCTTGTATGTTGTTAGGATCCTGGAAGCTGTCACTGGTATTGCAAATGCCAGCAGGACCACCCATAGGGAACAGGTTTCAGTGGAGTTTCCAAACTAAGAACAGACAACGAAGAATGAATTCGCAGAATTTGCTGCTCACGTCAAAAGCAATGGCCAATGAAAACCTTATGTATAACATTGACACATTGTCAGATACTAAGTGCTTAAGGAATGCAAGTTGAACACTGCTGGAGATAGTGCCAGAGTATGAGGCCCTCTGGTGGGAAGGCATCCAAATGTGACTGAGACGGCGCTTCTTTCTCAGCGTTCACCAGGAGATTAAAATGGACTAAAGCCTGTGGGAGTAACGACCTCGGGACCTGCATTTGTTGATGTGGAACAACACAAAATTAGAAGAAACAGCTGGGGGAAAATCTACTAATGATTGGAACTTGGAATGTATGAAATATGAATCTAAGTAAACTAAAAGTCATCAAAAAAGGAAATGGAGATTATTTTAAAAATAAAAAGAATGGAACACATAAAGATCAATATCCTAGGTGTCAGTGGCTGAAATAGGCTGGTAATCACCTTTTTGAATCAGAAAATCATGTGGTTCACTATGCTTGGAATGACATAATCAAGAGGAAAAGGGTTGGATTCATTGTCAAAAAGGCATTTCAAGATCTATCTTGAAGTACAATGTTGTCTTTGATTGGATTATATCTATCTACCTCGAAGAAATCCACCGAATACAACAATGATTCAAATTTATGCCCCCTATATCTACCTCGAAGAAATCCACCGAATACAATAATGATTCAAATTTATGCCCCCTACAGAAGGCAGTGATGAAGGAATTGAAGGATTCCACAAATGTTTTCCTTTGGAAATTTATCAAACTTACATTCATTGATGTTGTCTAAGATTTTGTCTTGCTTGGATCCACAGTCAGTGTTTATGGAAGCAGTAGTCAAGAAATCAAATGATTTATGGCATTAAGTAAAAGTGTGGCTTAGGACCACTCTGGTCATCCTTCTTCCAAGACAGATTGGTTTGTCTTTTTGGAAGTTCATGGTACTTTCAATATTCTTTGGCAGCACCACAATTCAAATGCATTAATTTTTCATTGCTCGTCCTTGCTCAATGTCCAACTTTCACATGGATATGAGGCTATTGAAGATACCATGGCTTGGATCAGACACACCTTAATTCTCAAAGCAATATCCTTGCTTTTCAATACTCTAAATAGATCTTGTGCAGAAGATTGACCCAATGCAATAAATCATTTGATCTCTTGCCTTTCTCTCGCAGGACCTTCCTGACCTCGTGGACATCAGTCACCTTAGGTATAAAAGATGAAAACACCACATCCACATCCTGCTCGACCCTGAACTTCGGGTTCTGAATGTTCCTTTTTGGACACTGCAGGCAGGTCCACAGCAGTCCCAGGAAGGTTCACACACTTCTTGCTACCCAGGGAGCCACTGTTATCCACCTCTGTCAGCAGGAAGTCAGCACCTTCCTTCTTCACCTGCAGAGAAATAAGCCCATCATCATCTTAGATCTTGCTGCCCACTTCCACCACTTGACAAATATTCTGGTAGTCCACCCACACAGCACATTCTCGTCACACTTTTTCATGTACTTGTTATCCAGAACAATCTTGAGAGTATTCATCTCAAGAAAGCCACTTCCCTTGGTGAGCCAGTTGGGATTTCACGTGCCTTAGTTTCCAGGGCCACACCAACTGGCTGCTAGAGAATGGGGTCAGAAGAGAAGCTTTCTGTGGTGGCATGTACTACATGCTCATTCTGGGTGGTCTCTGCATAGTACTCATGATTTCCATGAGAGAAATTCATCTGAGCCATGTTAATTCCAGACTTAATCATCTTCAATATTTCCACTGACCAGGAGGCTGGGCTGATGGCCCAGATGAGACCAGTGTTCTGGGCTGTGATGTGGGCCAAGTAGATGTCCAGGCAGCACACATGATCTAGGAAGATGTGGGTCATGGCATTGGGCAGCTGCTGGGTCTGGAGGAAGGCAGATCCCAATTCCTTATGTAGCATTGACATGGCTTCTGAAGTCCTCTGGAGTGGTCCCCCATGGTCTGGTAACCTGCTTCCAAATTTCCAAAATCTTGAAATCTTTGTTGTGTACAGATTTACTCAAACATGGGGTCATCAAGAGTCAGAATCACACAATAGCAACATTTCCTGTTTGCTTTTAGTATTATGTGGTCTAATCTTATGCAGTCACGTATGTATCTTCTTTTCTTGCAATATTGGTCATTGTTATATTGTGCTATTTCTATAATCAATAGCAATCTCAATTATTCTTACAGTGAAATCACCTAATTTTCCTGAACTAAAGTTGAGGTAGGCCTTCATACTATTTTATTTAGAAGTGTCATGACTAATAAGGGCTTCTGTTCATTTTCTGTTTTTTTGGTTTTGGAGAGTTTTTTTGGTAATAATTTAGAAGAGATCTGGGTTATATGTTGAGCTGCTAACTGCAAGATTGGCTGTTTGAAACCACCAGCATGTCAGCAGGAGAAAGGTGAGGCTCTCCACGCCCAGAAACAGTTGAAATCTTGGCAACTCATGGGAGCACTCCTAACCTCTGCTGTGTGGGCACAATGTGCTGTGCTCAACTCTGTGCCAGTGAGTTTGGATTGTGCTGATTGTATGTAAGAAATTGGAAAACATTTCATGTTCCTTCTATATTCTGAAGAATTTACATCAACTGGGAATTGTCAGAAGCATAAAGGTTTAATATGTTTCAACTTAGTAACTGTCATGGGGCAATAATTTGGCAGGTTGGAGACAGGTTGGAGATCATGTTCATTTGAAAGCTTTTTTATTTCCCTTATCCCCCATAGGTGTTGATCTGTTTTTTGCTTTAAACTTTTTCTTTAATCGATGCACAGTTTGTCTTTCAACGCGTGAGCAGAGTATTTAGTCCTACTCTCTTAAATCTGTTTCATCTCCTCCCTTTTCTAGGTCATATTTATATGTTTTTCATCTTTCTATTTCCTTAATTATTCTTGGTTAAAGATGCAGTTATTGTACAGTTCTTGAATTTAGCTAGCACTCCCTACTGCTTGACTGTTTTCCACTCATATCTGCTTTGACCTTTATTAATGCCTTTAGCCTACTCTTCTTAAGTAAAGCTTATTGTTATCAAGCCTATTCATTCAAATCCTTCTTATTTTCATTAACCTTTCGTATACTTAAGTTGCCAAGGACTGAAAAAGACCTTTCACTATCCTCTACATGTTTAAAAAGTAAATGTTACATTATTCAACACGTAAAAGTTTCAATCTCTCATAGCTTCATTAAAGATCATATCTTTACCAGCATAAAATAATCTTCTTCAGCTCACTCATTGAGTTTTGCTGGAAATTCATTCATTTCTTTTTTAACTTATCTTAATATATTCTGACAGGTGTATTTTTTAAACTGCACATATTTGAATTTTGTTTTCAGTCAATCAAAAAAATTGGATTTTATCTTTCAAAGGGTTTAGTGTATTTGCACTTATTGTGATAGATTTGTCTAATCTTTTAACATTTTGTTTAAACACAAATTTTTACATATCCTTGATCAGTGTTTTGCACATCCTTGATCTCTCTCTTTTTCCTAGGTTTTATTAAATTGTTTTATATTTTGCTGTCAAATTAATATTCAAGTTTATACTTATGAAACTTGTTCATAAGCTGTGCATTTTTGACTTTATAACTATATACAAAACAACTATTTCAACATTAACTTTAAATAGTATTGGTTTTATTAATGAATGCTATTTCTCTTATAACCTTACATAATATCTGTTTACATAATTTGAAGGCTCTGAAATAGTTCCCAGACTGTATTCACTAACAGGAGAAAACACAGCTAGGGTTGGTTTACTTCTAGAACATTCCCACTTCCCCCAAAACAAAGCAAAACCCACTATCACCAAGTTGTTTCCAACTCATTTTCTAGCTATGCATAGCTCTTCTTTAACATTTCTAGCATTAATAAAAGAGAACATCCACCATTTTTGTTCACTTTCTTGGGATTATAGGTGGAAAAATATACATATTAAGTATATTGACCCGGAGCAGAATCTTGAATTAAAAAAAAAACAAAAAACCTTTTTAACAAAGGCATTTTAAAAATATGAAAGCTTGGTAATTGAGAGATATTTAATTCATAGTAATGTTGCTTTGTTGTATGCCCGAGTTGATTCTGACTCAGTGATTCTATGGAAATAAGACTTTTGAAATTAAAATTATACTATAAACCAATGGCATCTACTCTTTAGGCAAAGCATTTTGCCTTTCCATGAAATAATAGACACCTTTGAGCATAAAGAATAATCTTACATGTTTTTGTATTTCCTAGGTCTCCATCATATGTCCTTGTGAATTATAAAAGTGTTTTGATTTATCAACCAATTATATATCTTATATAAGAATTATACTCCTATATAAAAAAGACAGACAGAAGAGAAGCAATATCTAAGATTTACATTTGATAGTTATCTGTAATAGAAATGAAAGATTATTAATTCTTTTACTGTATTTTTTCTTAGAAATGATGTATCTGAGATTGACATAGCAATAAATTGAAGTAGGTGGGGATTTCAAAATGTTCATGGAAAATGGAATTTTAAAAAATGGAATGCTTCCACACATTTTTGAAATTTCTTTGTGTTATTTTTTTATGGGGAAATATATTTTATAGAGACCCCTTTGTTAAGTTTTAAGGGAAAAAGAGAAGAGAAAGACAAATTATTTGTATAGGAAGACGGTGAGCATGAGGCCACAATAGTGTCCCAGGACTGTGGGCTTGGTGTAGGGCTGCAAACAGGGCAGTTTAAGACGGTGGTGTTAGGTGCTGTCGAGTGATTTCTGACTCATGGGCACCCTGTGAGTAACAGACTGAAAACACTGCCCAGTCCTGTGCTGTCCTCACAATTATGTTTGAGCCCATTGTTTCAGTTACTGCGTCAACTCAGCTTGTTGAAGGCTTTTCTCCTTCATGCTGCCTCTGTACTTTACCACGCATGATGTCCTTTTCCAGAACCTGGTCTCTCCTGACATTTCCTGTCCCAAGCACATGAAATGAAGCCTTACACTCTTTTTGATGAGGAGCATTCTTGTTGTACTTCTTCCAAGACAAATGTGCTTGGTTTTTTGGGGGGGTGGATGGGCAGTCAATGTGAGGCAAGCTGACCAACATAACTCCATTGTGTTGACTGCTAGATGACCTGCCGGCTTCCCCACCCCACCACACCCCCAATCTCAGAAAGCTGAGTGATTGATTTCAGAATGTACTCATGTGCACCCGGAATCAGGAAATTGTAATTAATCCTGTTATTCTTTAATATTGTTCCTTTTTGATGTTGCAACCAGGATGTTATAATTAAATGATTCCTATTTCATTGACCAGGATGTTATAACCAATCCTGCTACTACAGTTTAACTGATGTCCCCTGCAACATTCTCTTGTTCTAAAAAATGTTAACATTAATTTGGCTTCTGTCAGCCCTGCTCGCTTCATGGGAAAGGCCCTGATCAATGAGTCAAATTATCTTTGTGGTTTTGTCCTCAGAAGCTCACTGGCGATTTCACTAGGGGCTTCAGCTTAAGGAGGTACTTTCCGTTTCCTCGAGGCCAAGCTAGCTGTGTAAAAGAGTCTTCTACATTTTCAGGACTTTGTAGTGCTTGTCATTTATTTGAACCCACAGCATGTGTTACTTTCAGTGTTCTTCCCCAGCATTATAATTCAAATAATATATTATTCTTTGTTCTTCCTTATTCATTTCCCAACTTGCAGATGAAGTGATTGAAAACATTGCATGGGTCAGGTGCACCCGAGTCCTGGTCATGGCACCTGTGTAAAAGAGGGGCATGTGTTGAAGCCTGAATAACCTAATCATATTCCAGCCATTGACACCCACACCATCATTATCCCCACAAGCACATCTCAAAGTCTAGAGGTTCTTAGCACTTTGAAACATTTATATCTGTGTTACTGTCCATAAGATAATAAATGGCATGTCAAAAATCAATATTAAAACTGGTACAACAAAAACACTATAAACTTGTGAACCAGTGTCTAGATAAAGTATCATAGTTACTGCCACAGTCAATTATGTCATTCCGTGCAAGGACAGAGAAAATTTCATTGTAATTCATTTGTGTCCCTTTACATCAACACATCCAGGTCACTTAAATCAAATGATTAGCAATACAGTTTTAGTTACTTGTTGGGGGAAATTGAGCCTCATTTTTAACAGTGAGAGATCTTGATTAAATACTTATATTGACTTACAAACATGGAATCACAGGATTCTGAAATCAAATGAGATTTTAGAGTTCGTATGCCCCTCATGTAAATTTCAGATGCTGTAGTTGATTGCATGTTTGGCTGCTAAACTCAAAGTCAGCAAGCAGAGCCCACCAGCTGCTTAGGGAGACAAAAATGAGGTTGTCTGCTGTTGCAAATATTTATAGCCTCAGAAACCTTATGGAGGCTAGCTGTCAGTTGGAATCATCTCCATAGCATTGGTATTTTGGTTTGTACACCTCATAGAACTTCTAGGTCTCTATCAATGCAGTCTTGTGTATTGCTATGATACTAAACAAGTTTCAGTGGAGCTTACAGACTAAGATAGACTAAGAAGAAAGATCTTGGTATCCAGCTCAAAAAGCCAGCTATTAAAAAGCCTACAGATTACAGTTGTTCAAGCCTCAACAACTCATGGTGATGGTGCAAATTCAGGCTTAACTTCATTGTCTATGCTGTTGCCATGAGCTAGGACTGACTCAATAGCAGTTCAGAGTAACACAGGCCAAAAATTATGTTGTCAAACAATTCGACCCTTCTCTGCATCCTTGACACTTGAACATGTCTTTACTCTAGGCCCTTCATGTTATTTATAATCACTTATATATCTTGACCTCCTTCTTTCTCCATTACCACCAATAAACTGAGAATCATTTAGGGCAGGGATTTCAACTCATTTATTTTTATAATATTATGTCTTGTGGTGAAGAAAACTGGGTGGCATAGTGGTTAAACATTTGGCTGCCAACTTGAAGGTCAGCAGTTTGTATACCAACAGCCACTCTATGAGAGAAAGATAAGATTTTCTATTCCCATGCAGAGTTATAGTCTCAGAAACTCACAGGGGCAGTTCTACCCTGCCTCAACCAGAAACTACGTGATGACACTGAGAGTTTATCTCTTGCAATAGTGTGTAGCTGTGTTGATAGAAGAAAACCCTTTCTATTGTTTTTTGTACAAAAATCAAATCATTCTCTGAAAAATGGGTTTGTGTGATCTCATGGACACTGAATAAAGACTGGCTGATAACAATCCCCTTCTGCAGACATTTTTAGAACGTCCAGAAACAAATTTGTAGGTACTGATTTTATATGCAATGCACAAATTTATCAGTGACAAAAAATATTAAGAGCCCATGTTACTTTTTCCCAGGCAATAGTCATAAATTTAGATCGATAATGGTAAAAAAAAAAAAAAAAAAAAAAAGGAGCTCCATGGTGTAGTGGTTACACATTGGGCTGCAATCCGGTGGTCAGCAACTCTGTGGGACAGAACTTGGACTTTCTACTCCTGTTCAGAAACAGTTACAGTCTCAGAAATCCCCAGCGGGTCTCTATGAGTCAGCATTGATGTCTGTGGCTTCTTACTGCTTTCCCCTCGTGGCACCAGATTGACCACTACAAAATTATTTTAATTTGGTTGTACTTCTGTGAGATATCAGCAGTTTCTAATATCGCTTGCTCCAACAAGCAGGCTATTGAAACTCAGTATCGGATGCCATAGCTGATCACCAAGGATCCTATTCCAAAAAAATTGGCAATGGCCGCTGCATGACCTTCAGAGAAATCTTTGCTGATTTTGGTACCAAGATGAACAACACATTCTCTGCATACTGAGTTGGTGAATCTCATGGTCACGGAATAGAGAATCGCTGATAACAACTCCTTCTTGGCAGACACCATAAAGAAACTTGGAACTAAGTTTGCAGTAAACTCATGTGTTTATGCTATTTTAGTTTCCATTTCAAATTTGACTTCTTCCATTGCTGATTTGTCACCACCCTCCTTTTTGTTTTTCCTTCACTTCATTATAACTTAGCTTTCTTCATTATATTCTTGTATGACTAACCAAAATTCTTGATGGTAAGTAGATAAATTCCTCTGTCAAAAGTCTCTCCATTATTCTAGCTAGCATGCTGGCCCAGGTGCCACTATGCAAAATGTTCAGTTTTCAAATGTCTCAGCTTTGGTCAACCAAAATCAAAAATAAGGAGTTAAAATTTGGCTTTCCTGCTCTTTCTCATTTCTCTGTTCCTTTTTTAATCTTTCAGTGTATATAACAGTGGTTCTCAACCTGTGGGTCGCAACACCTTTGGGAGTCGAACTACTCCTTTCACAGGGGTTGCCCAATTCATAACAGTACCAAAATTACAGTTATGAAGTAGCAATGAAAATAATTTTATGGTTGGGGGGTGACCACAACATGAGGAACTATATTAAAGGGTCACAGCTTTAGGAAGGTTGAGAATCACTGCCCTAGAAGCTTCAAATGACCTTCATCATAAGCTAAGTATACAAAATTGCTTCTTCCACTCAAATTCCACTAACCAGCCCTCTGCCTCACAGGGGTGAAGAGGATTGATTAGAGACTGGGTCTCTGAAAAATATATAATCCCATCATAATTTCCTCTGCCTCTGTACTAGCATTAACATAGTGCCTAGCAGCTAACAGATATCTGGTCATTGAAAGAATAACACCCATAACCCAATCTTTGTGGTCTATCTTAGTGTCCTAGTGCTACTGAAGCATAGATATCAAAAGGGGGTGGTCTTTAAGAACATAATTTTATCTTCTCACCATTCTGGAGGCTAAAAGTCCAATTTAGGGTCTCAAATATGGTGATTCTTTCTGTGAACCTCTCTCCTATTTTCTGGTTGGCAATCCCTGATGTTATTTTTCTTATATCATACAATCTACCTTTTCCTATGTCTGTGTGTCTCTTTGTCTAATCTGACCTTTTCATACTTCAGAAGTGATTCAATTTAGAACTTGCCCATGTATAATTACCATAACAACAAGACTTAATTTCCTAATGGGTACAAGCACAAGTACTAAGAACAGTAATTTCAAATTTTTTGTAAGAGAGAACGGGAAGACACATTCAATCCAAAACAGTATCCTACACAATCATGTCAAAACTTAGTAAGACAACACCTTAAGGATTTCATTCAGGTAAAGGCCTGTCCCCTGTTCCAATCAGCTGTGGCCTAGTAAGGGGTTATGGGGGAAAGTAATGAATCAGAAACTATCAGCATTAGCTTTCCGTATGACACACTCTATATTCAGGACAGGTCAGGATTTATTACAGGAACAAACAACTTATGAGTCATAGTGTCCTATAAATAATAAGTATCCATGCCAGTCAGACTAAATACAACACACAGTGGCTAGTTTCAGCCTCAGGTCATCCTCACTATAGGAGTTAGAGAGACAGAACAGTCAGCTTTGTTGGGCAGCAAGGTAAAGGGAGAGAAGAAAGTATAAACCATACATTGGCTCTTAAAGTTTTACTTTTGTGTAATTCCAATCACTCAACATTTTATTGAGAAAAGCAGCATAAATGGGAAGATCTAAACTTAAAGAATGGAAAAGAGATAATTTTCCAGGTTTCAAGAAGCATGAATCCCAAGTCTTTATTGACCCACAAAGATGTCTGCTACATAGAATAGTGAGGTTTCTCAGAAAGAAGAAGGTGCCTATTTGGTCCAGAGAACATTTTAGAAATCACTGGAGATCCTGCAAAGCAGATATTTTGATTGTATTGAGACAAAATTAATTAAACCACCTACTCTTTTTGTTTTTGGTACCATTTTAGTTCAAATGATTTCTGGAAGTATAACAAAATGCTACACACTTTTGATTAACAATAAATTTTCCCACTTACCACGAGATCTTGAGCAGTGTGATAGATCAGAAAGTCCAGGAGAAACAGAATCTGAAAGACCTAGGTTCAAATATGCAAATTTTGCTGTTTTGGGGTGACATTGAGTTAGTTCTTACTCACAGCAAGCCTATGTACATCAGAACACACTGCTGCCTACTCCTGCTCCTTCTTCACAGTGTCGTGCTTGAGCCCACTGTTGCATTCGTTACGTCAATCTATCTTGTTGAGGGTCTTCCTCGTTTCTATTGCCCTTCTACTTTCCCAAGCATGATCTTCTTTCCTAAGGAATAGACTTTATCAATCACATGACACTAAGTCTTGAGATCTTCACCCTGAAGGGACATTCTGAATACCCCTCTTCCAAGACACATCTGTTTGTTCTTGTCAATATTGTCAGTGTTCTTTGCCAGCACCATGATTCAAATGCAGTGATTCTTCTCCAGTCTTCCTTATTCAATCTCCAAACTTCACATGCATATAAGACTATTGAAAAATAATTTGTCTTGTGTTAGGTGCACCTTTATCCTCAAATGACCATCCTTGCTCTTCAGCACTTGAAAGAGAGCTTGGGCTGTATCCAAGGCAACACATGATTTGATTTTTTGACTGCTACTTTCATGAACATTATGGATCCAAGCAAGATGAAGTCCTCCATTTATCATAATCTATTGGTTTTCTTGTGAGTTTTTTTCCCCCCATTTCTTTACATTGAGTTGCAATATATAATGAAGGCTGAGATCCTTGGTCTTTATAAGCAAGTGATTCAAGTCCTCCTCATTTTCAGAAAACAAATTTGGTTTGTTTTTTTTTACATCATCCACTTTTTTTTAAAATTGGGGGCTCATACAACTCATCACAATCCATATATACATCAATTGTATAAAGCACATTTGTACATTTGTACATTTGTTACCCTCATTATTCTTTTTTTTTAATTATTTTATTGAGGGCTCATACATTTCTTATCACAGTCCACACATACATCCATTGAGTCAAGCATCTATGTACACCTGTTGCCTTCATCAATCTCAAAACATTTGCCCTCTACTTTTGCCCTCAATATCGTTTGCTCATTT
>NW_022103906.1:1582987-1588351 GCF_000313985.2 Echinops telfairi
CCTCCCCAAATGCTCCCATTTGCTCTGATCAGACATGCCCCTCTCCCCTAACTGCAGCTTCATTGCTGTCCTCTCAAGTAGCTTCTTCTGGGGGGAGGGGCTGTTGTCCACATAGCTGGCATGGGGCTGAGCCCTCAGGCCCCTCCACTGGATCCCCACTCATTGCCGACAAGCTGCATTTGTCTGGCACTGGCTTTAAATCTGGTCCCTCTTTCCCTGTGGAGACACAAACAATACCCTTCCTCTTCCCGTGGGTGGTCAGTGCCCTATTCCTCCATCACATATCCCTTTTAAAAAAATTTTCCTTTCCCTGTTCCTCCCCCTACCCCCACCCCCTTTGGGGTTGGCTACCCCTGGATTTGGTCTGGTACCTGCCATACTACCTGGACCTTACCCCTGGAGAGTTTGTATAGAGTAACTTTTTCTCTGTGTCCCTTTTGCCTTTACCTTTCTGCAGAAAACAAATTTGTGTCATCTGCTTATCAAAGATTGTTAATAAACCTTCATTAAAACCTTATGCTACTTACTTCTTCATGTAATCCAAGTTCTCATATAGGTCAAGGGTTGATCATGAAACAGACCATCAATAGATCACATATAAGTTCAGAATGAAGGTGAAGAACACAAAAACAAAACTATGAGAGCCAAAATATGATCTTGAGTATATGCTAAGAACATTTATTCAAGTTTAAGAACATCTCAAGAAGTTTAAGAACATCTCAAGATTGGATTTGACTCATTGAATGCTAATGACAAAAAAAAACTAGTGAGCAGTGAAATGACATCAAGAATATCACATACAAAGAAAGAAAAGATGATTAATAAGGCAAAGAACAAAGGAAAGATCAAAGTGGGCATCAGAAGAGACTCTGAAACCTGCTCTTCATCACAGAGAAGCTGAGAGAAATGGAAGAAATGCTGAAGAGCTAAAAAGTTCAGAGAGCAGCTGGAGAAGGTGAAGTAAAGTGTAATGAAAGGAAGAAGGATCTCATGCTTGGAGAACAAAAAGAAGGACGCATACAGCACATATCCAGCTGAAAGAGCTGAAGAAAAACAAGTCTCCCATTGCAATATTGAAAGATACTATGGACAAAATATTGAATGAGGAAGATGCATCAAAGGATGGAAGAAATACACAAAGTCATTGTACCAAAAAGAACTAGTCCACATGCCTCATTTCAAGATATAGCATAGGATCAGGAACCAATGGAAGAAAGAGTCCAAGGCTTCAACAACAACAAAACACACACCAAGGCTCCAAGAAGTAAAAGAGTAAAAACTGAGATGTTTCAACATACTGATGAAACACTGGAAGTACTCACACACCTATGCCAAGAAATTTGGAAAACAACTCCCTGGCCAACTGACTAATGCAGATCTATAATTGTACCTATTACAAATAAAGGTGACCCCAAAGGACATAGATAGTATGAAACAGTATCCTAATATCACACACAAGTAAAATTTTGCTGGAGATCATATAACAATGGTTCTAATAGTACATTGACAGAAATACAAGAGGACATGGAACAAGAGATATCATTGCTGACCTCAGTTAAATCTTAGCTCAAAGTAGAGAATAGCATCCATGTTTACTTGATTACACAAAAGCATTTAAGTATATATCAACTGTGGATAAAATTGAGAAGAATAAGAATTCCAGAATACTTCATTGTACTCATGGGGAACTTGAACATGGATAAATAGGCAGTTGTGCAAACAGAACAAGGTAATATGCATCGTTGAAAACCAGGAAAGTTGTGCATCAGGATGGTATACTCTCACCCTATTTATTCAATCTGTATGCTGAGCAAATAATCCAAGATGCTGCATTACAGTCTTTAGCAAGTTGGTAAACATTTCCTAATTCCAGTGCTTTTTAGGGGGGTTATTTTTTTGCTAATTGGAGTTATTTTTAAGAATTGAGACAATATGTGAAAA
This sequence comes from Echinops telfairi, assembly GCF_000313985.2. Classification (NCBI taxonomy): domain Eukaryota; kingdom Metazoa; phylum Chordata; class Mammalia; order Afrosoricida; family Tenrecidae; genus Echinops; species Echinops telfairi. The sequence continues at coordinate 1,584,929 of NW_022103906.1, forward strand.
AATAACTAAGATAGTTCATAGAGACCAATACGTTTTAATCTGCTTCTTTTCCCCTGTGTTATTTTGAATTTTTGGTCATAAATAATAATAAAAACTGAATATTCACTGTATACAGAGTGCTCATGGCCAAGGTACCATGCCAAAAAAAATAGTATTAAAACATAATTCTTGAGCATATATTTTATAGGAGTTCCTGATGTAACATCTTTGTGGATACAAATAAAATTTTAAACTTTTTATTTAAAAAATACGTGATACAGATGGTGAACAATGCTATTCAATGTAATGAAGCCTAAATTTATAATAAGGTTCCTTGGTGGTGCTGTAGGTTGGGCATTGAGTTTCCAAGGGCAAAGTTCACAGTCCATAACCAACAAGTGTTTCCCAAAGGAGAAAGATGAGGTTATCTGCTCTTATGAAAATTCACAGTCTCAGAACCCATACACAGGGTTACTATGAGTTAGAATCAACCAGATCGTAGAAGGTCTGAGGTTTCAAATTTTAGTTAAATTTATAATTTGGCCAAAGTTGAGCTACTCAGAAAATGGAGCACTTAATGCTCTCAAGATGGAATGTTATTGTCTAGTATGGTCGCCACAAACCACATGAGATTATAAATAATTCAGAATGTGAGTGGTCTGAAATGAAATGTGGTGTAAGTGTTAAATACATACTGAATTTCAAAAACTCAGGGTGAATGTAGGATATCCCATTGCTAATTTTTATGCAGATAATATGTTGAAATACTATTTTAGAGATGTTAGATTAAATAAAATACATCATTAAATGAATTTCTGCTGATTCTTATTGCCTTTTTAATGTAAAAATAAAAATGACTAATACGGCTTACATTAGTTTTCTGTTCAGCAGTGCTAGTCTGGAGCAGAGTTCCTTAGCCTCAGTACTTAGGTAGTTATGGAGCAGATGAACCTTTATTAGGGGAGCTGTCCTATGCATTGTAGAATATTTAACAGTACTTGATAGATACCAGTGGCATTTTCTTCCCCACTGTGACAACCCAAAATATCTCAAGATTAGCACATGCCACCTGGGGGATAAAAGTCACTCCTGTTCACCACCACAGGCTTAGAATAAGCAAGGAAGAATTCCAGGAGGAAGTCAGAGGTGGATGTACTGTAGTTGACTTTTTCTCCTCTAAGGATGTTGTAGATTATCAGTATTTATGAGGAAATGGCACAAGACTTTGGCAATATGGTGTGCAAGGCATGTGTCATGTTCTTATGTAGAAGATATAAGAAGTATAATGAAGAGAATATGAACCGTGTGATCCAAGAACTGGGCTGTTGTAGCTCTTGTCTCTCCTTGCTGTGTGGACTTTAGCAGTCTTATTTGAGAACAGGGCTAATAAATAATTTTTGAAGACAGAGTTGTTATGTAGCTGGAAACAAAAGAATTGTTGCATATGAATAACTTTTAAAGCTTTGTTTTATTAGAGGTGCTTTAAGAACCACATCACCCCATACCTCTCCCACATTTGCTACTTCCTGCCTTTATCACAGATTTTTTTTTAAGAAAGAAAGCAAGCCAGCATCCATTAAAAGATCCCTGAACTGTAAGAGGCTAAAGCTTTAAATGCAAATCTTGAAGTCAGCCTCATCTTTATTTTCATGTAGGAAACATAGATTTACAAAATTAGAGGATGTCATGTGAAAAATCCTGAGAAAAGGAGCCAGTATTCAAACCCAGATATACTTTGGATCCAAAGTATGTTCTTTCTGCAATATCATAAATCCCTTAACTGCTGCTCCACAGAGCCCCAGAGCACTGATACTTACAGATAGAGTGAAATAGGATCAAACAGACCAAATAAATTTCAAAAATTCTTTATTCAAAACAGAAATCACTGGAAGGGAGAGTCAAGATGGCATCTAGGTAGAATCACCTGCTCAGTGTTCCTGTTGGTTAGACCAGAAAATTAAGAGGTAAGGAGGCAAATTTTGGAATGTTGGGTGCTAAAAATAGATTCAGTGTACTAGGCTCTGGTTCAGACCTCCCCCTGGGATTTTTGTCCACAGAGTGATTCAAGAACTGAAATGCTGAAATGCTCTAATTTTACCACATCTGCCCATGGGCTCAGCAAATCCCTCACCAGATCCAGCAGGACAGTGTCCGCCATCCCTTCCTACTCCCAAGATATGAGACTCACACTGTGCAGTATTTTCCCCAGGCTACTGTCTAAAGGTGGTTGTAATCCAAGGCTCACAGAGACCCTCTGAGAACTAGCCACAAGACCACACAATGGAGTTCCTCTTTCTGCTAGCCACACTGCTCCTGCATTCTCCGACTTTGCATCCTCTCTCCCCAACCAGGAATGGAAAGACTACATTGGCCTTACCCTTTCCCCATATCCCCAGCTCGACACCTGCTAGTGTGGGTAATGGAAGATAATTAGACACTAATTTTCAGCAACTGAAGAGGCCCTGGGATATTTACCCATGACAGAACACACATCCCAAGAGCACAGCTTGCAGAGGCGTGCAGGAGAGAGAGAGAGAGAGAGAGAGAGAGAGAGAGAGAGAGAGAGAGAGAGACAGAGAGAGAGACAGAGAGAAGGGTGTGGGCAGGGATTCAGATCCAGTCAGCCCCAAACCCACTGAGCTAATCTGGCCCCCCTTCCTTGGGGGGACCAGTCCTAATAACAGGTCTCTCAAGCTATCTATGAAAGGCCTATAGCTGACATCATAGTCAATGGAGAAAATACAAAAACAATGACACTGAAAAATGGGACCAGACAAGAATACCCCTTGTCTTCACTTCTTTTCAACATCGTACTAGAGATCCTAGCTAACAACATAAGGCAGCAGAAGGACATTAAAGGTATCCAACTGGGAGAGGGGGAGGTGAAACTATCACTATTTGTAGACTACACGATTCTATACATTGAATACCTCAAAAGCTCCATAACAGGAGTACTTACAGAGTTAGAGGAATTGGAAGAGTGGCAGGATACAAAATCAACAAACAGAAGTCTATTGACTTGCTATATACATGAGACAAGACCATGGAAGACGAGATCAAGAAGGCAGTACCGTTCACAATAGCCAAGGATAAATCGAAATACCTAGGGATATATTTAACATAAAAACAAACCCCAAAAGACTTATACAAGGAAAACTCTAAGACCATCCTATAGAAAACCAAAAGCAATCTCCACAAATGGAAGAATATCTCATGCGCGTAGATTAGAAGACTCAATATAGTAACGATATCAATCTTACCCAAGGCACTACATAAGTTTAACGTTATCCTGATTCAAATACCAACAACTTTCTTCAAAGAATTGGAAAAACTGACCACCAATTTCATTAGTTAACCCCATGAGGAAGTGGGTAAAATCAGAGAGCATTAAATGTTGGAGGGATGGGGCGAGATAGGAGCTCTCCTCCACTGCTGGTGGCTGTG
>NW_022103906.1:1589126-1630285 GCF_000313985.2 Echinops telfairi
AGATAGGAGCTCTCCTCCACTGCTGGTGGCTGTGTAGATATGTACAGCCACTGTGGAATGCCTTCTGGTGATATTTAAAGCAAATGAAAATTGAGTTACTTTATGACCCAGCAATTCCTCTACTGGGTATACACCCAGAAGAGGTAAGAAATGGACCACTAAGACCAGTCATCTGTGCTCCAAGGTTTATTGCGGCACAATTCAAAATTGCAAAGAATCAAAACAACCTAAATTTCCATCAGCAGATGAGTGTATAAGAAAATTCTGGCACATAAACACAACGGAGTACTATGCATCACTAAAAAGCATTGATGATCGCATGAAGCACATTGTCTCATAGGAAGAGTTGGTGGAAATTATGTTAAGTGCAGTTAGTCAATCACAAATGGACAAGTACAACATGAGTCCACTGTGGCAAGTATAATCAACACAATAGACTTACATGCTGAGATTCAGGCAATCGGCAAGAGACAAGCCAAACTAAGATGTATGTGCCATTCCAACACAAAGAAAGGGGAAGGGAGGGGGTGGGGTGAGCAGAAGGTATAAAACAAAAAAGAGGGAGAAGATGGCACTTGGGATGTAGGGCACTAATCCACCTACGGGAGGGTTTTGCTGAAATTTCCACAGAAATGGGAGAGTGAGTGCAGACCCCACCACGGCACGCCAAACCTTGAGAGCGATGCAACCACATAAAAGCAACTCATGAACAGAGAGGTCTATAGGACTGGCCCCAATCAGAGTCAAACTGACACACACACACACACACACACACACACACACACACACACACGCATCCCCTGAAGTATGTACGCCAGAGGACTGCACGAAACCTACAGGCTGGGGAGAGGGGCCAGCCTGCCATGCCATACAGAAGCAAACCAAGAAGGGACAGACTAGACCCCATATTAGCACACAAACCCCGGAAGCTGATGTCTGCAAGGAGCTGCTAAGGCACAGAGACGACTCTCAGCCGACAATAGCTCCAGAGAGAATGTCGCCTCGCTGGAGCATACTGGGACACAGGACAATATGGGGGGCACACAGTGGGGCATGACTCTTGTCTGACCACCCCCACAGTGGGGCAAACTAAGAAAGAAACATAACAGATCAGCAACGGGAGCAAAGCCAAACCACAAAAGCCCCGAGGAGCCCCCAAAATAGACTTAATGCTAGGAGGGGTAGTTCCTAGAACGCCTCAGAACCTGTGCCGAGATGGCCATAAAGGTCAGCAGACAGACCTGGAATTATGTATGCTTTTTCATTTGTTTGTTTGGGGTTTTTTGCTAGTTTTTGTTTTCTTCTCTTTTTATTCAATCTTTCATTTTCTTTTTGTTTTGTCTCCATAACTGGTGTTTTGCCTACCTATATGAAATAGGCATGAGAAACAAGCCAGAGGAGAAAGCAACAAATGGCACAGGGCTCCAGTGGGACCTGGGGAAAGGGGGAGGAGGGGAAAGGAGCAGTGGTCAAGCAAAGCCATATACAGGGGAACAACTAAGGAATTAATAGCAGCAATGAGAAGGACCTGCAGGGACACCGGGGGTGTTGGAGCAACAGCAATCTAGCTGAGAGGAATTACTAAGAGGCAGAAGGAGCGTGAGCATGATGGTAGGGCAGGAGGATGGTTAAATGAAACAGAGGAAAGAACTAGAAAGCAAAGCTAGGGATAGAGTTATAAACATAGGTGTGGACATATGTAAATATATTAATTTATAAATAAGAGGCATTGACCTAAGCACATATATTTATATGGGAATAGACTGAGGAAGTGGATGGACTTTGGGTCTCTGCTGAAGCACCCCCTCAATGCAAGAACACTTTTTCTAACAACCTGGCATTCTGTGATGCTCACCCTTCTGGCACAATCACTGCAGATAAAATGGATATGTAAGCCAATGTGGTGAACAATGCTGATGGTGCCCAGCTATCAAGAGATATAATGTCTGGTGTCTTAAAGGCTTGAAGGTAAAGTAGCCATCTAGCTGAGAAGCAGCAAGCCCATATGGGAGAAGCACACCAGCCTGTAAGATCATGAGCTGTTGACAAGATCAGGTAACAGGCATCAGAAGACCCAAAACAAAACAAAAAACATATTGTTGAGAATGAGTGGGATTGCAGCTGAAACCCAGACCCAAAACCCATCTGTAGGCAATAGGACATCCCCTCGCAGAAGGACCCCAAGAAAGGGATGAGTCAACCTGGGCACAGCATAGCACCAATGAAACACATAGCATTCCTCTAGTTCCTTGAGGCTTCCTCAACCCCAACTATCATGACACCCGTCCTGCCTTTCATTTCTGGCTAGACTGGAGCATGTACACTGGTACAGATAAGACACGGAATCAGGTCAGATAAACATTTCAGGAACAGAAATGGGAATAGTGATCCCTGGAGGGTAGGGGGAAAGGTGGGAGAAGGGAGGGAGGAAGGGGGAACCAATAGCAATGATCAATGCATAACCCCCCACCACCAACCCTCAGGGGGATGAACAACAAAAACATGGGTGAAGGGAGAGAGCAGTCAGTGTAAGATATAAAAATAATCATAATTTAGAATTTTCAAGGGGTCATGAGGGTGGGGGGAGGGGAAGAGGAGCTGATACCAAGGGCTCAAATATAAATATTTAGAAAAAATGATGGCAAAATATATACAAATATGCTTGATACAATTGATTTATGGATTGTTATAAGAACTTGAAGAGCCCCCAATGAAATATTCTTTGAAAAAAACAAAACAAAACAGAATTCACTGTCTCTACCTCCCTCCATAGGGCCACTCCCATTCTTAATAATTCTATAATAATTCAAGCCTTGTGGGTCTGGAGTTTCTTCTAAAGACTGTGTCCAGGGAACTATTCTTACTACGTAACATTCTTAATATACCTGCACTATGGTTAGGTCTTTGTGTCCACCCTGCCACATGAAGGACCAATGGCATATAGAATATTGCCTGGAATATGGGGATGGAGAAACTAAATTCAGGTCATGGAGACTCCAAGTATGGGCAGGGCACATGGGAGGTGCAAACCAACATCAACAGAAGACTTTGCCACAAGACCACTTACCAGAGAGTTCTCTGGGAGAATAAGACAAAGCATTTGTCATCAAATCAATTCCAGCTAATAACAAACTCAGGTGTTTCAGAATAGTGTTATACTCCCTATGGTTTCCATGCTTTTGACCTTTCAAAACCATACCATCAGGCCTTTTTACAAAGGCACCGTTGGGTGGGTTGGGTGGGTCATATGACCTTAGATTAGTAGACCAGCACTTAACCATTGAAATCAGCCAGGGACACAGATACCAACAGGAGAATCTACCACTATGCAATTTACCTGGGGTCCCTGAGTGAATCGAACTTGAGCTATAGGCAAGCTGGCCCCATTTGAAAACTCACTTCCCTGATGTTCTCCTATGAGCCAATGTAATACAAATAGGCGAGACAGATTCTCAAAGAGGATTACAGGGTTTACGTGTGCAGACTATTTGAGAGCTTGAATTAATTCAGTCACTGGAAAATGTAGATGTCTGTGTTCAGTTCCTTTTTCAAAGCTGGGTGCTTCTTATCTATCAATTGGAGGATGCCAAGAGGCAGGTTTATCTGGTTAAATAAGGATTATATTCATTTTTCATGCAGACCAGACTTTTCTCAACATTTAAATCTTTAATGCGGCCTCAGATAATAAGGTGCTGGTGCTGCCTGCACATGGCTGTATGTAGCAAGATGGCTTTGAAAAGACAGTCTCAGGGATGTCAGACCTTCAAAATAAAACAATTTGCTTCTTGTTTACAAAGCAAATTACATTTTTAAGTAACACATCATAACAGATTAAACCTGAAATATCTTTCTTTCCAGGCCAGTGTATGCCTTATAGGATTATTCGGTTCAAGGGATCTCCTGACCTCTCCTGCCATCAAGGTCAGAAGGAAGAAAGCATCCCATAAGTAGCTTCCCCAGCCCCCACCTGAACCTCAAATGTAGCCACTTGCACACGACACAGAACACCCCAGGTTGGCTATTATGGTTAAGAGCTACAGCTACAGCCACAGCCATGCCCAAAGGAACTAATCAATAATTAACTTTTCCTAGGACAGCCAGCAAGCAACATTTTCTTCTAAAGCAAATAGATTGCACTTAATTCAAGCCGGTGACCTTTTTTGTTGTTGTTTAATTACCAGGGAGGGGTTCATCTAAGGCTCTTTTTCTTTGAGGCCTAGTTTCTGTGCAGATCAAATCTTGATTGCTTCAGCCACTGAGACCCATGAACACATCTTTACCTGTCAATAAAATGCTACACAGACTCAAAGGAGCTGCACTTAGCAAGAGGGCATTCAAAAGATCTAATTTTTTTTTGACAGGAAGTCAAGAGAAGCAGGAGTAGTATGTTTTCAAAAAATTCATGTCTTGAGACAGAAATGTCTATGAATGACCAATAGAATGTTGTGGGTTGCTTTCTGGAACTACATCCTGCCAGCATGCTATGTCTCTCAATCATGACCTCAAACCTTTCTCATCCTCTTTTAGTTTTTAGGCTCCTGGATAGGCCACGGAGTGCGATGTTCCTACTGGTAGAAGAACAACTGTGCAGAATGGGTTCTGAGGCTCAGCAAAGGCCTACCTGAAAACTTATTGTAATGACTTGCCCATGAATAAAATTCACCATAAGGGAATCAGCTCTTGGACTGAAAAGCTATCAAGAAATAGAGGAATTAATAAAATTAGGTCTGGGGTAGACCAGAGGATATAACTGGAGCCAATGGATAGAAGTTTATTCTTTCAGCAAGTATTTATTGAGCACTTAGTATGCACAGTGCACTGGGCTAAGAATTGGAGATGAAGTAGTGAACAAGACAACCAAGGATAATATATTCAATCAGAGAAGAAATATAAAACATAGTTAACATATAAGCAAGAAAATAATCATGCCAGGAGCAACTGTGATAGAAATAACTAAAGTCAGGGACTGTAATGGAGAATTACTGGCAGGCTATTTTAGATTTCTTAGGCTGTATGTCACTTCAGCAAATATCTAAATCACAAGCTGAATCAAACAATGTGAAGATAGACAATTCCAGGCAGAGGGTAAAACCAGAGTAACGGCCTTAAGGAAGCGAAGAGTCAACTGAGTTCACAAGGAGGAAGCACACCAGCTTGTTTGATCCAGAGATGATAATCACAAAATTCAAATCTGGTGAGGAGAGAAGCATCAGAGTAAATATTTTGAACACCCAATCTGCGGAGGGCTGTGGGGGACTGTGGGAGCCCAAAACCCATCTGCAGAATATTTAGTCAGGCTGAGCCCCTGGCAGGTCTGCAAGCATCTTGAACAGCCTTACGGAAGGGCAGAGACCATTGTCATCTTGATTATGCTGGATGGACCTTGATACTTGGCCAGCTGACCACCCTATGGACCTGCATTTGTTCTGGGTGCAAGTATCTCTTACTGGTTCCATGACGGAAATTTCTTTCCTGGCTGTTTAATGTTTGGGGGGGGGGGTATATGGGGGGCTTGTCCCTTCTGACACATTATTTACATATTTGTCTGTATACTATTATGTTCTTAGCCTTTCCACCTTAGCACAATTTTGTTTTTTATTGTTTTCTGTTGGGTCTCCCAGCTCTGAAGCACAGGAGGAGTGGATGCATAATGAGAAAACCTGATGCAAGGGGTGATAGGTACTGCAGGGATGGGGGTGGGGTGGATGATGGGGAGGGCAAGGGGATCTCGGGAGTGATTGGTGAAGACGGGAGGGGGAGGAGCAAAAGAATGGATTGAGAATTGCATAATTTATCTTTGAGGCAATTTAATCATGGGAGAGGGAATGCTGTAAAAGAGATTGATGTGGGTGATGGGACAATTGTCCTTGAAATGATTGAATGGTTGAACTATTCACCTATACAATATGTAAAGTATTTGCCAAGAAAGCTTTTGTTGAAAAAAAAGCGACTGAGCTTAGATTGTTTGTAGTTAACAAAGAAGCCCAGTCTGACCCAAGCCAAATAAGTCAGAGAGAAAGTAGGAGGGCATTACTTTGGGGAGGAATCAGAGCCTGATAGACAAATGATAAAAAGTGTGGAGTTTGAAGTATTTTATGACTGGAGTGATAGCACTCAATTTTCATCTTTAAAGGGCCACTCAGTGTAGAGGAGGAGAAATAAAGACAGGCACACGTGAGTCAGAAGATGATGAGGGCAGTTCCGTTGAGAAATAGGGTGGTATAGCCCAATGAGGTACTGAGGTAGATGAAGACGGGAAAGGAAATGTGGGATACACTCTGAATCATGAGCACATGCACTTAGTTTGGATATTTGCGTTGAGGCAAAGAGAAAAATGAATATTTAGAAAGGAAAATATTCTTAATTATAGGAGTGATCCATCATTTATAGAGCTTTCTAAAATGATCATGGATAACTTCAGAAGGAAGTCCGTACACTGGAGGCAAGTCAATCTTTCAGCAGGGATGCTAGGAAAGAGGCAGCTCTGAACACTGACTAGTACAAAGGAACACGTATCTGTTCTATTTTGAATCCATTAATTTTCTGCAGACTCTCTAGGAGAGGCTCCAAAATCCACATCATCAGCTATTTATGTTCTTATTTGAAAAACATTATTCAAATGTTCTCTTATCTTTACAGAAAGTTGAGAGAGAGAAGGAAAATAGTTAGGAGCATGGTTCAAATAACAAGAAAAAATAAAACACACAGGAGGATGAGGACGTGTTAGGTAGGATAGCGTAGGGCTGGGGAATGTCAGTTAAGGTGTGCCCAGAGGGCCAAGCTACCGGAACAAAGAAGCGGCGCACTGCACATGCCCAGAGGCTCAGGTTTCCCGCTGGTAGGCATGGGTGGGCGTGAACCTGAATTGGCCCAGGTGAATTCAATTCAGCCAATGGGGTCGATCAGGGGTCATCCACCAAGCCTCCTGGGGGAATCCTTGAAAGGGCAGAAGCCCGGAGTCGAGAGGGAGAACTTTGGTGCAGAGAACTCTGGGCGGACTTTGGCGGAGAACCTTGGGAACACACTTGTGTGATGCAGAGCAGCTTCCAGCCAGGCTGCATGTTCAGGAGGAGCCCCTCGGGTGCTGTGTAACCTGAAACTTCTTCTAACTCTCATAAAATTCACTTGGATCACAAACCAGGCTTTGGTGTGAATTCTTTCTTGCTTGGAGCCAAGGACCGAGGTATATCTAGCTACAGAGAGATCTAACAGAAGGACTTCCATAAACAAGGCGAGTGTTGCTGACTTTACAACACTCACTGGCAATCCCTGTTACCACAATGGAGGTTACTGACAAAGGACATTCAATGGATTATACAGTTATAGTATAATCTACTCTAGACATTGTATAAGACAGTAGGAATGCGAGATGAACATGACATGGTTACTGCCTTCAAATAACAGCTGAATTCTCACCAAAAGTAATAATATGACATTCAGCTGAAATTAATTTTCATGGATCTTTAGCATTTAAATATATAAAGTAAGGACCTCTGAGTGAAGGAGAAACACACACACACACACACACACACACACACACAAATACAGGCATTTTCTAAAATCACAATCTCCTAGCATAAAGATCAATCAAGAAGCCCTTTCTTTGGTGAAAATTGTGATCTAACTTAAAATGTTTAACAAACAGCAACAATTGAGAGGACGGTAAAAGGCTGGGAATGCTGCATGCTGTAATATATAAATGAAGAAATGGCATAGGGGACAGGTCTGACCCCCTCTGGCTGCACAAGGGGAAAGAAGAATCCAACTCCGCACCAGCCCAAGGCTGATTGACACAAGGCAGACATGCCTCCACCTTCCAACTTCCTTTCCCTTATTCTGACATCAACTGCCCATTTCAGGACACTCTGCTTAACCGGGTTAGATAATCCATTGCAATGGACAAGCAGAACTCATAGACAATACTCACGATTATGGGATTTATTAGGGAAGCTAACAGGTTGCAAACCATTAAGGATACAATTATTTTGTCAGTTGTGTCAAATGCTAGCAGGATTATCTGTCTCTGGTGCTCAACTTCTCAGTCACATGGTCCCTTGGCCTCTGCCTTTATTCATTTCATGGGCCAGGAAGGTCACTGCTCTGCTTCTTGGGCTTGGCACTGTTCTCTTGGTCTGGGCGCCCTGGCCTCTCCCACTGCAAGCAAGGATCTTGTATGTGTTGGGCTCTTATTTCTTGATGGTCATGGAATTTCTCTGTTCCTGCTTCTGAAATAGCTCACTTCTATGCCCAGTGGAATGGCAAAGCTGACCAATCCCTGAGTTATCATCCTCTGTATCTTATATCAAAACCATTACAGTGTTGAAAAGCTAGGGTGTTACTCTGAGGACAAAGGTGTGCCAGACCCAAGCTGTGGTATTGTCAATTGCCTCACGTGCATATGAAAGTTGGGTATTCAATAAGGAAGACCAAAGACAAATTGATGAATTTTAATGATGGTGCTGGTGAAAATTGAAAATACCATGGACTTCTAAAAGAACAAACAAACGTGTCTTCAAAGAAGTACAGCTAGAATGCTTCTTAAAAGCAAGAATGGTAAGACTTGGTCTCATGTACTTTGGACATATTAAACTACTCTCTGGATAAGGATATCATGCTTGATAAAGTAGAGGGGCAGCAAAAAGGCAAAGACCATCACAGGATGAATTGAGACAGTGGCTACAATAAGCTCAAACATTACAAGCCCGGGTGGTACTTCATTCAGTTGTATATCTCCCTGAGTCAAAATGGACTTGACAGCACCTAGCAACAACCGTATATCTTACTTGCATGTTCCCATCCAGTCATGTGGTAGGAGTTACTGAGACTGGGTAGAAGAGATATACCAAACAATTTCAGTTCACTGCAGTAAAGTTGCCTTGAGTGAGAGTTATGTTTAGAGCACCTAACAACTTCAACATGTCTTCTGATGCTGTAAAATAATATATTCAAATTTGAATATAATATACTCAAATATATTCAAATTCAAATATATTATAGGAAATACAAACAGGTTTTAGTGTAGCGTGGTAGTTGAATGGAAATCTTCAGATTTCATAAACACCGTAGAATCAAGCCCATTCTTGTTCCTCTCTAAATGTAATGTGTGTGTGTGTGACTTTGTATTTTTATGTTGTGTTTTATAATGGACATTTACAAAGAGTTCAAAATTAGAATCAATGATGTGTCAGACTAGATGTACCCATCACTGTTTCAATAGTTTTTTGGGTTTATTTTAATCATTTTTTTAAATACTTTCATTAGAGGCTCTTAAATCTCATCACAATCCATACATTCATCCAGTGTGTCAAGCACATTTGCACATATGCTTTGAAAATGATATCAGCTCCACATTCCTTCCCATTCCCTTCCCCGCCCACCTTCCCTAACAAACCCTTGATAACCTAAGGTGAATGGGAGAGTGGAGTGGGGCATGGAGTGGAGAACCAAAGCTCAATGCCAATTGGACATCCCCTCACAGAGGGGTCACAGGGAAGAGGTGAGCTAGTCTGGGTGCAGTATAGCACCGATGAAATACACAGCTTTCCTCTAGCTCTTTGGTGCTTCCTTCCCCCCACTATCATGACCTCAATTCTACCTTACAAATTGGATTAGACCTGAACATGCACACTGCTACAGATAAGAGCCTGCAACACAGGGAATCCAGGATAGATAACCCCTCAGGGCCAACAAGGAGAGTAGAGATACCACGAGGATTAAGAGAGGGTTCAGGGAGAAAGGGGAAATTAATCACAGGGATCAATTAGAAACCCCTCCCAGGGGGGTGAATAATGGAAAAGTGGGTGAGGTACGACAAAGAACGATATAAGATATGGAAAACTATTTTATTTGGGGCTCATATAACATCATAATCCATACATCCATCCATTATGTCAAGTACATGTGTACATTTTTTGCCATCATCATTTTCAAAACATTTTCTTTCTACTTGAGCCCTTGGTATCAGCTTCTCATTTTTCCCTTCCTTCCTCACCCCCTCCCTCCCTATTGAACCCTTGATAATTTTTAAATTATTATTATTTTTCATGTTTTACACTGACCAATGTCTCCCTTCACCTACTTTTCTGTTGCTCACCCCCCTGGGAGGGGGTTATATGTAGATCATTGTGATCGGTTCCCCTTTTCTCCTCCAACCTTCCCTTTACCTTCCTGGTATCCCTACTCTCATTATTGGTCCTGAGGGGTTTATCTGTCCTGGATTCCCTGTGTTTCCAGCTCTTATCTGTACCCATGTACATGATCGTCCAGTCAGATTTTTAAGGTGGAATTGGGTTCATGATAGTGCGGGGATTGGAAGGTGGAAGAGTATTAAAGAACTAGTGGAAAGTTGTATGTTTCATTGGTGCTATACTGTACCCTCTCTGCCTTGTGAGCCTTCTGTAAGGGATTGTCCAATTGCCTACAGATGGGCTTTGGGTCTTCACTCTGCACTCCCCCTCATTCACAATTATATGATTTTTTATTCTGGGTCCTTTATACCTGATGCCTGATCCTATCGACTTCAACAGTGACAAACCATGCCTAATCTTGTTTCATCATTACCATATCTACTCTACTCTCCCTGGATCGCTGGGTCATTACAGACATTGTAAACTACGGTGATACAATGGAAAGTGGTAGAGAGAAAGCACTTATCTGCTAACAGAAAGATTGGTGGTTCAAACCTCCTAGGTGACCTATTGGAGAAAAATGGAACATTTCCTTTTCATGCAAATCACACTCCTGAAACCCATATGGGCAGGTCTATTTTGTCCTATAGAGTCATCATGTAACCAAATTAACTAGATGGTGTCAGGTTTGTCAGACTTTGTATTATTTTGTCTTTCTTAAATATCTCTAACAGAGGAGAACAATTTAAAAATATAATTGTCAGGCATGTGAGTAACAACATCTGGAATGTTCTGCCCCAGCAGGCATTACATACACTAGAACCAGCTATTTCTACTGTCACTTGTCCAATTCCTGACCCACAGAATGGTGAGCAAACATAAAGGTTTCACTTATAGGCAACTAAGTTTTGGCATAGTATGGTACACAGCCACAGAGAGCCTATACATTCATATTCTAATCTCCTTAAATGTTATATAAGGAATTTTAAATTTTTTTGAGTTGTTGTATCTTTACTTGATTAGTTAATGTGTCTACTCAGTATCTTCTTAAATTTAGCCCTCCAACTCTTTCTTTATCCTTACAATATCTTTATTGATGACACTGGATTGATGCTCTTATGTAAATTTCTATAGTCTAAATATTACTGGGAAACCTGGGGGAGGAGTGGCTTATGAATTGGCTGCTCACTGCAAGGTCAGTAGGTTGAAGCCACCAGTCCCTCTGCAGGAGAAAGATGAGGTATTCTACTTCGATAAAGATTTACAACCTCAGTAACCCAAGGGGGCAATTCTATTTTGTCCCAGAGAATCACTTTGATTTAGAGTCAACTCTATGGCAGTGAGTTTTGGAAATTTTGAGAGGAACTATTGATCATTCATATTGGAGTATTGAGCAGGTTTCAGCATCTCCTGTGGTTCCTGTAAATTAGTAGTTACATATCAAGGTTTGAATAGATTCAGGTATATATATATATTTTTTTTTAAACTTTAATTTTTAATTTTAATTTCCATTTTTCCAGGTATTCAGAATTCTCTCAATCATTTTTAGCTGAAGGTTCTGATCTGCAGTGTTTTCTTAAGACTTCTCATCCACCAACATTATTAAATAATTTTCCTCGCCATAGTAAATCTGTGGCCAATATTCTTCAGTCTTCACACAAGATTCTGTATGTAGTCTTCATCATCATATCACAAAAAGTAGATGACAAAATTGAAGACCAATTCACAAAACAATAAATGTAATAAAGGCATGTGGCATGTGTGTATCTTAACTTAACCATTAATCTATGCCAAGAAATCTAGAGTACAGTTACATGGACAACTAACTGGAAAAGATCCAAACTTTTGCCCATTCCAAAGAAAGGGAACCCAAGAGAATGTGGACATCACTGAGCAATAGCATTAGTATTACATGCAAGTAAAATTTTGTTGAAGATAATTCAAAAATGGTTGCATCAGGCAGCTGCCAGAAATCCAAGCCGGATTGAACAAGAAATATCATTGCCGACATCAGATGGCTCTTTCAATCAGGAAGATGTTTATTTGTATTTTATTGACTATTCAAAGGCCTTTTGCTATATCAACCTTAGCAAATGGTAGGTAATATTAAGAAGAATGGAAATTCTAGAACTTCTTGTGTTCATTGCAGAAGCTAGTTGGAACTGCTTAAACAGGACAAGGGAGTACTAAATTATTTAAAAGCAGGAAAGCTTTGCACCATATTCGTATCCTTTTATGACATCCGATCTTTGTGCTGAGCAAATAATCCCAGACGTTTGACTGTATGAATTGATGGAAGGATAATTAACAATCTGAAATATGCTAATGATACTATCTTGCTTATTAAAAGCAAGGAGGACTTGAAGCACTTGCTGCTGAAGGTCAAATATTGCAACCCTCTTTGTGGATTGCAACTCAATGAAAACTGAAATTCTCACAACTGGATAAATTGAGAAAATGTTACAATTCTCAAGGATTTAAATTTGCTTGGCTCTACCACGAACACTCATGTAGCAGTCAAGAAATCAAATGATATATCAACACATGGGCAAATATACCACACAAGAGTTATTTAAAGGGTTAAAGAGCAAGGGCTGAAGTACACCTGACTGGTCATATTATTTTCACTTATCCAACATGCATGTGAAATTTGGACAATGAATGAGGAAGACTGCAGAAGATATGATGCATTTGAATTATGATTTTGTTAAAGAGTTTTGAAAATACCCTGGATTACCAGCAGAACATATAGATCTATCTCGGTTGAAGCCAGAATTCTCCTTAGAAGCAATGACAGTGATACTTCATCTCACATGCTTTGATATGCTGTCATGAGAGACCGCTCCCTGGAAAAAGACATGATGCTTGGAAAGTGGAAAGGCAGCAAAAAGAGGAAGACCCTCAATAAGATGGACTGACACAGTGGTTGAAACAATTGACTCAACATAACAAAGCAACAATTGTAAAGACAGGGGGCCAAAACATTGTTTCGTTCTGCTGTACATGGAGTCACTATGGGTTAGAAGTGACATGGTGGCACCTCACAACAATAATATGGGCTGCTAGAGGCATGAATGAATCTGTATGGGAGGAAGTACAGCCAGAAATGTCCTTAGAGCTGTGGTTCTCAACCTTCCCAATGTCACGACCCCTTCATACAGTTCCTCATGCTGTGGGGACACCCAACCATAAAATTATTTCCGTTGCTATTTCATAACTGTAATTTTGCAACTGTTATGAATCATAATTTCAATATCAGATAGGCAGGATGTATTTTCATTGTTACAAATTGAACATAATTAAAGCATAGTGATGTATCCCCAAAACAATATGTAATTATGTATGGTGAAATATTTATTTATAATTACAAATAATTGAAATTTTGTCCTGAAGCATGGTGTAGCATGGGTAACAGTCTTCACGCTGGGTACTTGTATGTGGGTGTATCTGCATGTGGGCAGACCCATCTGCAGACAAAAATAATTGAAATGTTGTCCTGAAACATGGTGTAGCATGGGTAACAGTCTTCACGCTGGGTACTTGTATGTGGGTGTATCTGCATGTGGGCAGACCCATCTGGAGACGGATAGAGGAGCGGTGTCTTGGTTCCTAAGACAAGCGGAAATATGTGTCTTCTGATTGGTCTTAGGCTATCCCTGTAAAAGAGTCGTTAGACCCCCAAAGGGTTCACGACCCACAGATTGAGAACCCCTGCCTTAGAAGCTAGGATGGTCAGACTGTATTTCACATACTTTGGGCATGTTATCAGGAGAGACCGGTCCCTATGAAAGAAACCATTCTTGGTAAAGTCCAGGAAGACACTCATGGAGATGGACTGACAGAGTGGCCGAAGCAATAGGCTCAAACACAATTTTGAGGATGGCCCATGGCTGGGCAGGGTTTCATTTTATTTTACATAAAGTTGTTATAAGTTAAAACAGACAGCTACACCTAACTACTACAATTTATCCTACCTATGAAGATTAAAAGGACAAGAAGAGAGTTACTCTAAATATTTTAACCAATACATAGCATGGAAATTCAGCCTTTCGTTGACTCATTTGACACATCTTGGCCGCACATGTGACCGCATTTCAAGATGAACAAACATGGTCTAACTTCTTAGCTACGGGTAGGAAGCATATGAGTAATTAGTTTGAATTGTATATTTAAAAATCTGTAATAATACAATCAGACAAAATACTAAGGGAATCTTAGGACAGGGGGAAAAAAGTATTCTGCCCAAGAAAATGGGGAATGCTTTACAAGAAGTTGACATTTTGTTGTTGTATTTTAATGACTTTATTATGTAAAAAGATACTGGCATCCTGGACTAAAAATCAGCTCAAAAAACCCATAAAAGTGGCTGAAATAACATGATTTTTGAGGGTTGGGTGTGGTTAAAACTTTGAAAATAATGTCTGGGAACAGAGTAGAAAATACAGAAAAGATTTTTTTTTATCTTTGCTATGTGTTTGTCAGTTTTTCAGTACATGAAACCCGGAATAGATGAACCTATAGATGAAACAACAGAATAAGGGTTCCTGGGGGCTATGCTGGAGGTGACGGGTGGGAGGCAGACAAGAACTGATGATGTCAAGGAGCTCAAGCAGGAAGAAAATGTTTTGAAGCCGATTGTGGTAGCAATTGTACATTACTGCTCGGTGTAATTGAGCTATGGAATTATGTGATATCTGTATTAGCTCCTAATAAAATGGCTTGGAGAAAAACAATAATGAAACGTGAATGGAGGAAATAGAGTTGGAGAAGGAAAATGAATGTTAACTGAGATCATCCTTATAGAATCTACTAAGGTGGCTAGCATTTTTCCTGTACACAAATGGGAAGTTTGTAGAGGTTAACAACAATCTGTTTTTAAAAGATCAGTTCTACATTTTAAAAAGACCTGTGTTTTAAATTATTTAGATGAAAACTATTTTAATTCCTAGAATACTCTATCACTTTGCTTCCTCTATTCTGTCATATGACTTTTTTTTACTTGCATGTGTCTCTTTCCGTATTGATTTATCAACCTCCCAAGGTTGTATTTGGCTTATTTTTTCTCCCTTTCAACTGGTATGTTAGACAGAGTTCTCTAGAGAAACAAAACCAGTCGCTAATATATAAATATTGATAAATAGATAACATAAGAAATAAACAGTTAATTAATCTATAAAGCAGTACAAATGGTTCAGTGAAACTCATTCCCATGAGACAGCTGTGAGACACTGGCAGACCTTCAAGTTTTGAAGGCCACCAGGTAAGTCCTCTGTAGAGCAATTCAGGCTATCCGGGCACAGGCAGCAAACAGTAAGGCAGGTCACCAACAGTCAGCCAGATGACAGGGTCTGACAGTCCCCAAATCAAGAGATGTATATTCCAATTGTGTGGGGAAGCAGGTCTTGAAGGAACCTCAGGTTACAGTGACACAGTCCAAGGGTTAGGTGTCCCACAGGTAGTGTAGCTTGTAAACTGAGGCACAGAACAAGCAAGGCGGCCCCACGCTGGTTTGACAATCAAACAGCAAGAGATAAGAATGGTGAGGCTTGCCAGTCCATTTCTCTCTCTGCCCTTCAATTAACCCCACATGTGTCCGATGGCCATGTTGACATAATGAACGTTAACTATCTCAACTGGCAAGTTATAAGTACTTAATAAATGTGTTTTAATTACATAACATTAGACCGAACTGAGGCTCCCAAATACTAAGTAATTGTGAAATATCCAGCAGCTATATTTAGAGAAAACAAAACAAAATGTCCACTCACATATACCACCTATGGATTTCAAATGATATGTTTATTCAAAGACCTCGTATGTGCAAGTATTTTGGAGTAATCTTGTATGTAAAGGAGTTTTAGAACCTCATGTTCAAGTATTTAGGACTAATCTGAATTTGAAGGTGGGTTTAATATTACCAGGTAGATAGCCCTCAGAACTTGGAGTAGAGAGATGCCAAGGTTAATCTGTTTCAGTTCCCAGTCCAAGCCAGAAGTATTTCTCCAACATTCAGATAAAGAGTGCTCTGCTAAGCTCTGAAAACAAGGAGTTTAAACCTTTCTGTTCATGTTGGAAAATGCTTTATTGGAAATGCTCAAAATTCCCTGAGACCATTCATGTCCTTCCTATCCCACGCACCTTCAACATTGGATGTCATGGTACCTCGACACAGGCGGCACTGGCTGGCATCACACACTACCAGTGGTACTAATATTAAAAGAACTGTACTGTCATGCAACCTTGTGAGGCAATGATGAGTCAAGCTTAGGAGAATTTTCACAGCATTAGAAGGAGAGATTTCTAAACTCGGTCCCCTCTAAATGGGCATAGAATCAGGCATTTTCCAAGACATTGCTCTTTGCCCACTAATCTCTATCTAATCTTCAGAGTTCACCATGGAAAACAGTTTTCAGAAATGCTCCAGTTGATCTCAATTCTTGGGATCAAATTTATCTTAAACCATTTCTAAACAATCCAGCAACTGACATCTTTCTCCCAAGTAGAAAAATGTATCTGCCACGCTCTACTGTTCTTTGGGATAACTCTCTTCTGGCAGGGAGCTAGTAGGTCAGGTCTTATATATAAGCACCAGAATGTGACGGGGCTAAAGGATGAATTCCCTGAGGAAGGCAGTTCTGGAAAGTTAATGCAGTCAAATTATCCATTACACTGATGACTTGGGGGAGTTCAGGGGAAATCAAATAATAGATGAGCCCACTTTTTAAAATCATTTCAACATGTAAGAAGACAGGATAGTTAAAAAGAAACAAATAAGATTAATGAAACATAAACCCACCGGTTAATTTCAAGTCACATGTCAGGGACTTGGTTTCGATCAACCCTCAACAGGAGAAAAAGCACGAACCCAATTTCCCACAAGCAGCACAACTACCTTTCTAGATGATTGCTGTAAGAAGCTAATCCCTAAGTCCAAAGGCCCTGGTGTACAAGCAATTTATTAATATGTAACAGTCTCACAAACTACCCATCTCATGCTACTCCAGAGGATGTCTGTAGGTTGGGATCATGTACAGTATGTTCTTTTTTTCTACTGTTTGATACCCTTAGTCCTTAGCACCTCAACAGAATAAGAGAAGAGTGAAATTATAGTCTGCTTTTGTGTGGTTATAAATGTCTTTGGTCATTTCTTTGCTCATATCGTCTGGAGAGGCCAGTCCCTGAAGAAAGCACGGTGCGTAAAGTTTAGGGACAGGGAAAAAGGGGAAGGTCCTCAAAGAGATGGATTGACACAGTGGAGGCAACAATGGGATGAAGGATATGGTGAGGATGGCACTGGACTGGGCAGTGTTTCATTCCATTGTGCACAGAGTCGCTATGGATCATAACCTACTTGATGGCACCTAACAGGAAAAACAGCATGAATAACAAACATGTCTTGGAAACAGTATAGCTTTAGAAACAAGGATGGCAAGACTTTGTTTCCTGTATTTTGGACATATTATGAGGAAAGATCATTCCCTGGAGAAGGAAATCATAGTTGGTAAATTAGAAGAAGAAAAAGAAGAAAACGTTCAAGGAAATGGATTGGTTCAGTAATTACAACAGTGGGCCCCAAGAAGCAACTGTTGTCAGGATGGGGCATGGTGGGAGTTGCTATGGGTTAAAACTAGTTTGACAGCACCTCAGAACAACAGCATATTGTTCTAGAGAGGCATTTTCTTTTTTATTTTTTAAATCATTTTATTGGGGGCTCATACAATTCCTATCACAATCCATCCATTCATCCATTGTGTCAAGCATGTCTGTATATTTGTTGCCATCATCATTCTCAAAACATTTGCTTTCTACTTGAGCCCTTAATATCAGCTCCCCATTCCCCCCTGCCTCATGAGCCCTTTAAAATTCATAAATTTTTATTATTTTGTCATATCTTACACTGTCAGACATCTCCCCTCGCCCACTTCTCTTTTGTCCATCACCCAGGGAGGGGCTTCTACGTAGATTCTTATAATCTGTTCCCCCTTTCCACCCCACATTCTCTCCACCCTCCAGGCATCACCACTCTCACTACTGGTCCTGAAGGGGTCATCTGTCCTGGATTCCTTGTGTTTCCAGTTTCTATCTATACCAATACACCCTCTGGTCTAGCCAGATTTGTAAGGTAAAATTGGGATCATGATAGAGGGGGGATGAGGTGGATGCATTTAAGAACTAGAGGAAAGTTATATGTTTCATCATTGCTACCCTGCACCCTGACTGGCTCATCTCCTCCCCACAACCATTCTATAAGGGGGTGTCCAGTTGCCTACCGATGGGCTTTGAGTCTTCATTCTACACTCACCCTCATTTACGATGATATGATTTTTTGTTCTTTGATGCCTGATACCTGATCCCTTCGACACCTCATGGTCACACTTGCTGGTGTGCTTCTTCCATGTGGGCTTTGTTACTTCTGAGCTAGATGGCTACTTGTTTATCTTCAAGCCTTTAAGACCCCAGATGCTATATCTTTTGATAGCTGGGCACTATCAGCTTTCTTCACCACATTTGCTTATGCACACGTTTGTTTTCAGTGATCATATCAGGAAGGTGGCACCCACTGATATGATTTTGAGTTCTTTGATGTCTGATAACTACACCTCATCGTCACACAGGCTGGTGTGCTTCTTCCACGTGGACTTTGATATTTCTGAGCTAGATGGCCACTTGTTTATCTGCAAGCCTTTAAAACCCCAGATGCTATATCTTTTGATAATCAGGCACCATCAGCTTTCTTTACCACATTTGCTTATGTCCACATTTGTCTTCTGCTATCATGTCAGGAAGGTGAGCATCATGGAATGCCAATTTAATAGAAGAAAGTGTTCTTTCACTGAGTAAGTACTTGAGTGGAAATCCAATGTCCATCTGCTGCCTTAATACTAAACCTATAAATATATGCACGTAGATCTATTTCCCCACCCTCCTATATAAATATATTTACATATGTACATGCCCATATTTAGTCCTCTATAAATACCCTTTGTCACCTAGTTCTTTCCTCTATTTCCTTTTACTTTCCTCTTGTCCCACTATCATGCTCAGCCTTCATTTGGGTTTCAGTAATTTCTCTTGGTTACATTGCCCTTGCTGAATCCCTACCAGGCCTAGAGAGGCATTTTCATGAAATTGCTCAAAAGCATACAGCAGGGAAGAGTGCCTGCTTAGATATTAGTTGTGAAATAGGATAATTTGCTGGAAGCTTTTGGAAGATAATTTTGATTTAGACCTATTTTCTCAGTGGATACCTCAAGTGTTGTCCTCCACATCCTCAGTTTTGCTTTCTCGAAAGCGGTCTCTGCTTAGACAATAAATTATGTGATGGTCATCTAACGGGGCACTACACCCTCGTGTTTAAGATCATGATGCCAATAATGAGAAGCTAATTATCACCTCTGGAGTCATGCTGCCTGGATATAAGTCCTTGTTCTGCCCTATACTCACTATGCATTGCAAAAAGCTTACTTATATTCCCCCTGCATCCACTTTCTTAACTGTAAAGTAGGAATAACAATGTACAACTACATCATCATTTATTTGAGAAGATTAAACTAGTTACTGTGACAGTTGGGTTTTGTGTCAACTTTACTTGCCCAGGATTCTCAGTGGTTTGGTAATTAGGGGCTGGTAATCTTCCATGATGTTACCTAACAGTGTAATTAATCCCATGATGGAACTGCTCTTGGCAGCAAAGCAATTCTTAAAGGATGGCAGAAGAGTGAAGCCTCTTTACTCAGGTCAGAGTCCTAATGCAATGGAAAGGAAGTTCCTCGGCGGTATGGCCTACTCTTGTTTAAGCAGACTCTTTGGAAAGACTTTTCTCTTCCCGCTGGTCTGGATCCTGCATTTCTCATAGACATACAATTCTTTGGATTGAGCCAACCCCCCGCTGACCCTGGGGGTTATCAGCTATAAGAGTTCAGACATACTGCCTGAGAAACTTAGGTTCACTAGACTTTACAGCCATGAACATGACCTGCAGACCTTAGAATCATCCTCTCTGCCTCTACTAACCTGAATTCTTCCTAATTCCTGGTCCACATTCAAGCTTCCAAACGTTCTGGGACCCACATGGGTCAGCAAAAGGCTCCACATTAACATCTGACCCACAAATTTGAACCAGACTAATTTTATTTGCTTCTAAAACGTGTAAGCCACTGTCTTGACTTAAATTTATATAAACGTATATAATATAAATTTATATAAGTATATATACTGATATATTTCTCAGACACAGAGAACACATTTTTTAAGTGTTAAATAAATTAGAGTCATCAATGTCCAGAAACAAATGAGAAAACACCAAACATAAAGATGTCTGGTGTTGGGTAATTAAGTGTGATTTGTATCATATGTAGAATGTGACTTATATATACCTCAGCCTTCTTGCCAGCTCTGAGGCCTGTCATATGTACTAGTGAGACAATTCATCACTGACTTACTAGAGCATGGCCCTAGCTGGACACAGAGTGGATAGTCCTGCCCCTGCAGGTAGCCAACCCATGTCCTTCTGAACCCTCATTAGGGAATAGTCTCTGTGGATAGTGCACGGTTCATTAAAGTGCTGTCTTAGAGATAGCGTGCAGCTTTCCCATAGTTCTCAGTTCTTGTTTAGAAATATTAGGCCATTTTATCAAGAGAACTAGAGCTACCATAAATCAGTAACTTCGCTTTTGAATTTTAATCTTAAAATTCCCAGAGGTAAGATAAAATTATTTTCAGTTAAAACTCCCTGGTAAATTGTAAATGGGCCATATATTTGCTCACACAGCAAGTGATTTTTAAATGTGAAACACTGCTATGAGAGACTCCTCACCAACCGGAGAAAGGGTTTTCATGAAAAAAACAAAAGAAGACTTGCAGAATATGAGGCCCTATTTTAACCTTAGCTTATTATGAAAGGCTTATTTAGGTTAAATAAATCAAATACGTCCCTTTTTTTGTTTGTTTCTTTACAAAATCAGAAAGGTTTTATTTTCAAAGACAAATCCAAGAGCACTGAACACCCCCCAGAGCACTGGAGAGAGAGGGCGGCAGGTTTGACCAAAGAGAAAATGCCAGTCAGTCCAGCTGTCAACGAAAGCCAGAGCCCCCACAGAGGGGTCTGCTGCTGGTGGCGATGGAAGACATGAATTTGGAGGGAAGTGCAAGGCAAGGCCAAGAGGGGAGGTGGGCGACACCCTTCGGGGCCTCCCTTAGACTTTCTCCGTGCTAGCAAGCGTGCTCTAGTTCAGTTTGGGGGAATGCAAACCATCAGCTGAGCATTTTTCAAAGAATGAAATGTCAAAGAGCAATGGCAAGAGGGGACAAGGGGATTCGAGGCTGGTCCTAAAGTGATCAGGGGGGGTGGGAGTGAAAATGGTTAGGGTCTTCAAAGAACTTTCCCACCCTGCCTGGCACCAAGAGAGATAGGCGCTGCATTAGTAAGTCACCTCCCCATCACCGTCCCCATCCGACTCATTGATTGCTTCCTGCAGCTCTTCATCAGCAAGATTGTCGCCCAACTCCTTGGTCACATGCTTCAGATATTTGAAAGAGACCTTGCCAGTTTCATTGTCTTCGAAGAGCTTAAAGGCTTTCAAGATTTCTTCTTTGGTATCTTTCTCAGAGATTTGCTGAGCCATCACAGCCAGAAAGTCACTGAACTTCATTTTCTTTGTGCCTTCTTTGTCAATTTCATTCATCATTTTCTTGATCTCTTCCTTCTTGGGCTCAAAGCCCAGGGCCCTCGTGGTGACCTCCAAGCTCTTTGACATCCATGGTACCAGTTCCATCTGCATCAAAGTGATCAAAAGCTTCTCGGATCCCCTGTTTCTGGTCATCACTGATTGTGGGCTTAGAAGACATCCTCTTCGGTTGGGAAGTTGATGCCCTGCTTACCTTCTTAAAGTTGGAGGCCATGGCGGCACAACTCCACTGAGCATTGTTAGGGCAACCCTAATATGTCCTCTTTAACCATGGCCAGAAGGAAGTTTTATCCAAATCCTTCTTAAAGAATTTCGAGTTTCAAATAAACCGTTACCTGTCTTTAACAGAGCACCATGTTTTGGTTAAGTAGAAACACACAACTGTCAAAATTATTGCTAGTAGTTAATTCATGCACAGGTTTATTCTGAACAGATGATGTTTGAATATGCCTCTCCAATCAGTGGAGGCTGCAGACAAGTTTTCTCAGTACTAAACTTGTCTTATCTCATGAGCAAACCTTCATAATAAGGCCAGATCAAAAATAGTGGCTTCCACAGGAATCTGCTCATGCAGATAAGTTTAAGGCAGAGAAGTCAGCTCAGAAGATTATGGTGACTCATTTTGGGAATTACAAAGAATAATCTTGAAAGATTTTCCCAAAGGACATAAGATGACCACAGGGACTTGTACGAAGAAGTTTTAAGAAAATTGTAAACTACTTGTTGAGAAAAAGGGCTGGGAAGTTGCAACAAGGAATTAAAAATATTTTTTTTCATTCAGAACAATGGTCCTGCTTATTCTTCAAGTGACTACTCATTCTGGGACTATTTATGATAATTTCACTGGGAAATCT
Organism: Echinops telfairi; assembly: GCF_000313985.2. Taxonomy (NCBI): domain Eukaryota; kingdom Metazoa; phylum Chordata; class Mammalia; order Afrosoricida; family Tenrecidae; genus Echinops; species Echinops telfairi. The sequence goes on from NW_022103906.1 coordinate 1,611,795, forward strand.
GTGACAGGTAGGTTTATTTCACCAACATGGCCAATGAACCTATGTGTGATTAATTGAAGGGCAGAGAGAGAAATGGCTCAGCTAGCCTTGCCTTTCTTGTCTCTTGCTCTTTGATCATAGGACCAGCATGGGGCTGCCTTGTTCTCTGCCTCAATTTGCAAGCTACACTACCTGTGGGACACCTAACGCTTGGAAGGTGTTGCTGTAGTTTGAGGTTCCCTTCAAGACCTGCTTTCCCACGCTACTGGAGTATACATCGCTTGAGCTGGGGACTGCTGAACCCTGTCACCTGGCTGCCTGTTGGTGATCTGCCTTGCTGTTTGCTGCCTGTGCCCAGATAGACTGAATTGCTCTACAGAGGACTACCCTGTGGCCCTCAAGACTTGAAGGACTGCCAGTGTACTAGTTGTCCCATGTAAGTGAGCTGCACTGAACCATTTGTACTGCTTTATCGATTAATTAACTGTTTATTTCTTATGCTATATACAGATATAGATAGATAATCATTAGTGTCCTGGTTTTGTTTCTCTAGAGAACCCTGTCTAACATAACTGGCATCAGGAGTGGTTCTAGAGAAATAAAATCATAAATATGGGCTTCTTAAATTGACTCTTCAGTCCGATTATGTTTAATAGCACTGATAATGCTATTTCTGCACTGAAGGCATGGATAAATCTGTCACTCTTACTAATCCATGGTGTGAAATAACATAGGTGATATTTACAGTATCACCACCAATAGATGAGGTGCTGGTTAAACAATAGACTCTGGGTGATCGGTGATCATATGGTTGATATGTTCCAGCAGTTTTGTCAGGATGACAAGTATAGGGAAGCTGGTTGGCTTGTCCTCCTTGCAATTGAAAGTGTGATTAAGGAGAGGGATGATCTCAGAGTCTCAGAAGCATCCCTCAAGTGCCTAATAACAGATTTGAAAGCATCTGCATGTGCTACAAAGGACAGCCTTCTCTTCTCTAGGAAAAGAGCTGACATTGCTGAGAAACAGGTCCAGAGTCTCATCATGCAAGTGGCTGAATTACAAAGTCAGCTGAATTGCAGATCTAGAGCACTGTCTGATACCAAAGTGAGGGCATTAATTGGATATTATGCCCATTAATCAGGGGATGGGAACATATGGGCTGATGATCCATAGGAGAAGGATATTGAGCCCCTAGAAAAGATTGAGCCACCACAGTCAATAGCTACACCCCTCCCAGCTGAAGGGATTAATCCACTATCAATAAAACAACCCACACCTCAGCAGATTAACTAAACTGCTCAAGCTGAAATACCAGATGGGGCTGCATCTATAGCATTGCCGGAGGGAGATGTCTTACAAGATATTGCTGAGAGGACCCAGGAAACACCCTCACAACCTATTATTTCCTCTAGACCTGTCACTAAAATTAAGGCTCAGAAAGCTCCTAAAGGTGAGGTTGAGATGATTACCCAAGAAGAAGCATGTTATCCTCACAAATATCTGCTCGAGTTTTCTAATATGTACAAACAGAAGCCTGGGGAATATCCCTGTGAATGGTTACTACGGGTGTGGAATACTGGGGCAAGAAATGCAAGCACAGATTCTTTCAATGTCTCTGTGAGAGAAGCTAAGAGAGGATCTGATTCTTTGTTTGGTTGGTTCAATGAAGCATGGACTGCCAGATGGCCTAGATGAGACCAACTTGTGGTATCTGACCTACCTTGGTACACTGTAGAAGAAGGCATCCAAAAGCTTAGGGAAATTGGTATGTTGGAATGGATCTATCAGGATAATCCCATAGGCTCAAAAGGGGGTGTCCTGAGGAAATACCCTTCACCACAACCATAAGAAACAAGTTTGTGAAGTGGGCCCCAGCATCTCTTAAGACTCCTGTAATTGCTATTTTATGTGCACCAGGATTAACAGAGGGAACTGCCCTAAGCGAACTCCGACATTTGCCCACAATGGGCTGATTGGTTCCCGTGATGGTAGAGGGCAGGTGTCAGCACTGAATCAACAGAGACAAGGTGGGCGTGGTTATAATAGACAACAAGGTTTCCATATTAATCAAAGCAACCTGTCTCATGTGGATTTATGGCATTGAATATTTAGTCATGGTATCCGTAGGAATGAAATAGATGGGAAACGTACTAAATATTTACATGATCTATACAGGCGGAAGAATTGTAGATCAGGTGAACAGCAGAATAGACAGTCACGATCACTCAATCAGTTCCAAGACCTGAGCCAGTTTACAGACTTACAACCCCTTGAATGAAGGGAGGGCCAGGTCGCTTTAAAGGTGTACCCTCCTACATCACCCAAGGTATATACTGTTAGTCTTTCTTCTAATCTTTCCCAAAGGGACCTGCAGCCTTTCACAAGAGTGACTGTTCATTGGAGGAAAGGAAATAATCAAACTTTTCAGGGATTACTGGACACTGGCTCTGAACTGACACTAATTCCAGGAGACCCAAAGTGTTTCAAAGGCCGGCCAGTCATTGTGGGGGCTTCTGGAGGTCAAGTTATCAATGGAATTTTAGCTCAGGTACACCTCACTATGGGTCCAGTAAGCCCCCGAACCCATTTGGTGGTTATTTCCCCAGTTCCAGAATGCATCATTGGAATAGACGTACTTAGTAACTGGAAGAACCCCCATATTGGATCCTTGAAATGTGGAATAAGGGTTATAATGGTAGGAAAGGCCAAGTGGACACCATTACAACTGCCATTGCCTAAGAAAATAGTAAACCAAAAGCAATACCACATTCCTGAAGGGATTGCAGAGATTAGTGCTACCATCAGTTTGCCTGCAAGGAGTAATGGCCAGATGTGAGACTGTATATTGATTCATTGGCTGTGGCTAATGGCTTGGCTGAATGGTCAGGGAATTAGAAGGAACACGATTGTAAAATTGGTGACAAGGAGGTGTGGGGGAAAAGTATGTGGATAGACCTCTCTGAATGGGCCAAGAAAGTAAAGGTAATTGTATCTCATGTAAATGCTCACCAAAGGGTTACCTCTGAAGAGGAGGACTTTAACAATCAAGTGGATAAGATGACACGCGCTGTGGAGACTGGTCCTCTTCTTTCCTCTGCCACTCCTGTCATCACCCAATGGGCCCAAGAACAAAGTGGACATGGTGGTAGGGATAGAGATGGTGGCAGGGATGGGCGCAGCAACATGGATCTCCCCTCACCAAGGCTGCCTTGGCCATTGTCACTGCTGAGTGCCCCATTTGCCAGAAGCAGAAGCCAACATTAAGTCTAAGATATGGGACCATTCCTCAGGGAGATCAACGGACAACTTGGTGGCAAGTTGATTACATAGGACCACTTCAGTCATGGAGGGGGCAGTGTTTTATTCTTACTGGAATAGACACCTACCCTGGATATGGATTTTCCTTCCCTGCATGCAATGCTGCTGCCAAAACTACCACTCGTGGACTTGCATAATTCCTCATCCACCACCATGGCATTGCAGAGAGCATTGCTCCAGATCAAGGAAATCACTTCACAGAAAATGAAGTGCGACAGTGGACTTATTCCCATGGATTCCACTGGTTGTATCATCTTCCTCATCATCCTGAAGCAGCTGGTTTGATAGAACGGTGGAATGGCCTCCTAAAGACACAATTACAGTGCCAACTGGGTGGCAACAACTAGCAGGGCTGGGGCAATGTTCTCCAGGAAGCTGTATATGCTCCAAACCAATGGCCAATATATGGTGCTGTGTCTCCAGTAGCCAAAATTCATGGGTCCAGAAACCAAGAGGTGGAAGCTGGTGTGGCACCACTCACTATTACTCCTAGTGATCTACTTGCAGTATATTTGCTTCCTGTTCCAGTAACCCTATGTGCTTCGGGCCTGGAGGTCCTGGTCGCAAAGGAAGGAACTCTCCCACCTAGAAACACAGCCCAGATTCCACTGAATTGGCATTTGAGAATGGCCCCTGTCTACTTCCGGCTTCTCATGCCCTTGGATCGACAGGTAAGGAAGGGTGTCACTGTACTGAGTGGTGGGATTGATCCTGATTACCAAGGAGAAGTTGTACTGGTTCTACATAATGGAGGTAAAGAAGAATATGTCTGGAATCCAGGTGATCCCATAGGCCGAATCTTAGTACTACCATGCCCTGTGATTACAGTAAATGGTAAGTTACAGCAACCCAATCCTGACAGGACATCTAATGACCCAGACCCCTCAGGAATGAAGGTCTGAGTCACCCTACAATGCACAAAACCACCATCAGCTGAGGTGCTTGCCAAGGGCAAAGGTAATACAGAATGGGTAGTAGAAGAAGGTAGTTCTACCTATCAGTTATAACCATGCGATCATTTGCAAAAGTGAGATTTGTGATTATTAGTTCATTTTCTTTTATTGTGCCTATTGAATATATTTTCTTTGTTCATGTATGATATATCAGATACAATTGGACTCAGTGTGTTTTCATTTATATGTATGATAGATGTTTGATGTTAAGTATAAGTGTGATTTCTTTCATGTCTGGAAATAATATATGGCTAAAGAATTGTGTACCGGTACCAAGTTGGCAAGGGGTGGATTATGCCAACATGGCCAATGAACATGTGAGATTAATTGAAGGGAAGAAAGAGAAATGGCTTGGCTAGCCTTGCCTTTCTTGTCTCTTGCTCTTTGATCATCGGACCAGTGTGTGGCTGCCTTGTTTGTTCTGTGCCTCAATTTACAAGCTACACTACCTGTGGGACACCTAACCCGTGGACTGTGTCGCTGTAGTTTGAGATTCCTCCAAGGCCTGGTTTGCCACGCTACTGGAATATACATCGCTTGAGCGGGGGACTGTTGGACCCTGTCATCTGGCTGACTGTTGGTGACCTGCCTTGCTGTTTGCTGCCCATGGCCGGATAACCTGCATTGCTCTACAGAGGACTCCCCTGCGGGCCTCAAAACTTGAAGGATTGCCAGTGTACTAGCTGTCTTGTGGAATTGAGTTTCCCTGAGCCATTCGTACAGCTTTATAGATTAATTAACTGTTTATTTCTTTATATATATAAAATCATTAGTGTCCTGGTTTTGTTTCTCTAACGAATTCTGTCTAACATAAAATCTTTTCTCATTGAACCTAAAACTCTGCTCTGTACCCTTCAGATTTTTGTTTTTAAAACCGAAAGAACCCTGAAAAGAAACGTGATTGGAGTCCCTCGGGGATTGTACAACAGCCATTTTGATAAGGATTGTACAACAGCCATTTTGATATGGTGTAATCCATGATTGCAGAACTCTTCAGAGATGGGTTAAAAATATAGGGGGGAAACTTCTTTACATCGTATAGGCCAAAATGGAGGATGTGCTAAAAACCAATGGACTCACATTTTGGTATTTTTGTTTAATGAAAGTTTCTGTAATTTTGAACCTCACCCTACTCTATTAGTTTGTCATACTGTGGTAGCTTATATTACTGTGATACTGGAAGCTATGTCACCAGTATTTCAAATTCCAGCAGGGTCACCCAAATGGAACAGGTGTCAGCAACTCTTCAAGAGAAAACAAAGAAGGAATACACTGTCCAAGTTGAGGAATTAGCCACTGAAAACTTCATGGAAAGTACCGCATTGCTATTGGAAAGTGAAAACTATTGGAAACAAAGCAGCACGTGGTCACAGATAGTGCCTAAAGATGAACCTGCCAGGTCAGAAGGTAATCAAAACAGGACTGAGGAACTGCAGCCAGCTCAGAGTAGAGTCGATGGTAATAACATGGATGGAATAAAACCCGAGGGAGTAAAGCTTTCAGGACCCTTATTTGTTGACTCAAGATGAGAAGAAACAGCTATAAACATCAATTAACATCAGAACATGGAATGTATGGAGCATGCATTTAGAAAAAAAATAGAAGTTATAAGCAATATGATGGGATGCATTAAAATTGACATTCTAGACATTAATAAGCTGAGATGGACTGGTATTGACCATTTTGAATCACAAAATCCTATGGTTTACTCTGCCAGGAATGACAGATTCAAGAGGAACAGCATTACATTCATCATCAAAAAGACATTTCAAGATTGGTGTTAAAACAAAATGTCATATTTTGATTTAATAAGAGTTTCCGTCATTTTTTACCACTACTTGTGTGTCAGTGTTGCACTATGCTGGCTTGTGTGTTGCTGTGATGCTGGAAGTTATATCATTGATATTTCAAATACCAGTAGGGCCACTAAAGCCAACAGAAAGTGCTCATATGTAAGTTCAAGTTGAAGCTTAAGAAAATGAAAACTAGTCAACAAGAACCAAAATATGACCCCTGGCAGTTTAAGAACATCTCAAAAACAAATTTGACACTTTAAACACTAATGCCAGAAGCCCCGAAGAGCCATGGGGGATGACATCCAGAATCTCATATATAAAGAAAGCAAAAGGTCATTAAAAATACAAGAAATAAATTATCAAAGTGGGTGTGAGAAGAGACTCTGAAACTTGCTCTTCATCTTACAGTAGCTATGACGAATGGAAGAAATGATGATGGCAAAAAGTTGAACAAAAAGGCAAAGTAAAATATTATAATGAAATGTGCAAAGACCTAGTGGTAGAAAATTAAAAACAAGAACATGCACAGCATATCTTAAATTGAGAGAACTCAAGAAAAAAATTAAAGCCTTAAGTTGCAATATTGAAATATTTTGACAGCAAAATATTTACAATGCAGGGAATATCAAAACAAGATGGAAAGAATGCAGACTCAAGGTACTAAAAAGAACTAGTCATCATTAAACCACCTCAAGAAATACTGAATGAAAAGGTTCAAGCTGCATTAGCCAAAAACAAAGTTCCAGGAATTTACAGAATGTCAGTTGAAATGTTTCAACAAGCTGATACTGGAAGCACTCACTGATCTATGCCAATAAATTTGGAAGACAGACACTCAGCCAACTGACTGGAAGACATCCATATTTGTATCCATTCCAAAGAAAGACAACACAATGCAAATTATAAAACAATATCATTAGTATCACATACAAATAAAGTTTTGTTGAAGACCATCCAACAACAACAGTTGTAGCAGTACATTGACAAGGAATTGCCAGATGTTCAGGTTAGATTCAGAAGAGGACATGGAGCAAAGGATATTATTGGTGATATCAGATGGATTTTAGATGAAAGCGGAGGATACCACAAAAATGCTTACATGTGTTTTCTTCAGTATGCCAGGGCATTTGACTGTGTGGATCATAACAAAATATGGCTCTATTTGAAAAGCATGGAATTTTCAGAACACTTCATTGTGCTCATGTGGAACCTGTACATGGAACCAGAGGCAATTGTAGGAACAGAACAAGGGCATACTGCACGTGTAACATCAGGAAAGGTGTGTGTCGGGGTTGTATCTTCTCACTCTACATATGTAATCTGTATAACGAACCTATGGGGATAGCAAGTAGAACAAGGGTTTCAGGGAGGGGTCTAGGGGAGGATGTGTGATATAAGAGAAATGATGTCAAGGTACTCAGGATGAAATAGGATGTTTGGAAACCAATTATGGAAGCAATGGTATAATTCTGCTATATAAGAATGAATGATAAAATAACATGTCATTTGGGTTAATTCCCAAGTAATAACAAATTGAAAGAAACAAACAAACAGAGATCTAGGAAAGGGTTTGGGGCTCACACTAAATCCCAGCTCCAACTTAAGAACAATTAGTTCTTGCAACGTGGACTGCTCGATACTTACCTCCAGGAAGGGGACACAGTGGAGAAGGGCGCTATGACAAAATATGGTGCAGAAATTAGATAGTGCCCAGCTATCAGATAAAATAGCATCTGGGGTTTTAAAGGCTTATCTCTGAACAAACAGCCATGTTAGTGAGGTGTCAATTAGATCCACATGGAATATGCACACCATCATCAATCACCAAAGGATTGGAATCCATATAATCTGAAATCAAAAGAGGGATCAGTAATCAGAGCCTAAATTGTGAGGATCCAGTATGCAGAAGGTGATGGATGACAGGGAAAGCCCAAGATTCATTGGTGGAACTACATAGGACATAAGCTTCTGGTGAACTCCCTCTGCCCATAGTTGAGGGATAGGAGAAAATGGTTGCAAACAGAGTCCTTTGGAGAAATGATCATAGAAGAGCAAAGGCATAAATCTGACTTGGACCGTTAGAACTTGTCAACAGATTCCCCCTATGAAGCACGCTGGACCTGATCTGGTTTCCAAATTTTTATGTATTGGGGGATTGTATTGTTTTGTTTGGTTTGGTTTTTGATTGTACATATTAGGGGGTATCTCAGAAGTGTTATGTCATTGAGAGTCACCCTCTTGAAGTTGTGGTATATGGGTTTTTGTTTGTTTGTTTTGATGTATGAAAATCAGGACTGATGAGTCCTAGAGTCCGCAAGTGCAAAATGGGATTTGGCGGGAGGGGGTCACAGAGGTGGGGGCAGGGTGAATGGGGTGAAGACACAAGGGGGTCTATATAGAGAAAAAATGTTTGGAAACTGATTGTAATAGGAAATTTACAATTCTTCTGGATGTTATTGAACTATGGAATGATTTAATACATGTATTAATCCTAGTCAATAAAAAGAGAAGTCATGGACTCATTGCCATAACTAATTTTAGAACATTTTCTTCTCATACTCAGTGTAGTTAGCTCCAAATTTCCCCTAATCTCCCTTATCATACCCTTAGATAATTAATCCAGTTACTGTCTCTTTAGCTTTACCTATCCTATATCTCATATACAGAAAATCATACAAAACACAGACAGGCAAATAAAACAATGACAATATGAAACAGAAATAAAATTATAAAAAGAAAGCAGAAAATATTAAGGATGGTAACAACTTTAAAATGGATCAAAAAGAGAGCAAATGATCAGTATTATAGTGAAACCAAACTACAGACAGCATAATTTACTTTAAAATTCCCTCAGAAGAAAATAAAAATTATCTTTGTCTGATAGCAAGGATATTCATATCCCTGGACTACCCTTAGAGGGAATTCTCTAGGATTCCCTGTAGAGACCCTGCAAAATGGGTTCAGGGCTTCCACTGTCATCATAGCCTTTTGCAAATTGGGCATTTGGAATTTAAGTTCTAATACCATTCCCTCGTTCAGATTTGGATTATATTATTCACAGTCTTTGGTTCACACAGGCTTCTGTGCTTCCTCCATGTGGACTTACTGTTGTTGCCTCACTTAGAAGGCTGCTTGTTTGAAGACGAAGCTTCAAGATCCCAGACTATTCTTTCTGATAGCCAAACACCATCTGATTTCTTCACCAGGATTTTCCATGTAATACTTTTCAGAGAAGTTGCTGGTGGTGGCCAGGTACCATCTAGTTCTGTCTTCACAGTTATGGAACTGATTTTGAGTGGTCCCTTAGTTCACTGGACTAATTGCTTCCATAAGTATTTCTATTTTCATAGTTTGAATTACTTCTGGACGGGGAGAGGCCAATGGTTGCACCTTAGATAGCTGCTCATGAGCTTTTATGATCCCAGTCACTACTGATTCTAGTAGAACATTTCCTTTGTGAACTGTTATGCCAATAGTCCTTTGTGTCCCCCAAGACTATGTTCCGGTTGACCTAAACTGAGGAACTCACAGAGTTTGATTATGTCTTTAAAATATTCAAAATTTTGCCTCCTTTATGCTACATCACACTCGTGGGTATATTTTGTAGTAAAGGTAAATACTCGTGTACAAAGAAACTACTTCACCAAATTTATTCAAACTGGTTCAGTGCTCGGTTTCAATTTTGTGTCAAATTCTGGTTTGGAGAGATTTTTTTTTGTCATGCGTAATCTATGGTAATCTCATGATGCAAGCAGATTGAGTACTGATTCAGTGAGAATTTATTTCCTTTTATGTGAATTTTTCTTATTTGAAAACAGTAGATTTCTTTGTTTCTTAAATTAAGAGGATATATTGCACACATTCAAGTTAACCTGAAAAATGACATATATTTCATTAGCAATAGATGAAATACTGTATTTTTCTTATTGCTGAGCAGCAGATTTTTACATGGTAGATCCACTGTTTCTGTTGAAATCACCTGTTAAGCCTGTCTACTAAAGATGTATTGAGTCCTAACTACCTCATCATTCTCCTAGCTGTATATCCTCAATCACACTTGGTTATTGTTATTCTTAGGTCCTGGAAAGTCTGTTCTGCCTCATAGTAGCACTATGCACAACATAACAAAATGCTACCTGGTCCTACATTATCCTTAAAGCATCTGCTATGCTTTATCTAATTGTTATTCAATATTCCTCATCAACTCCACAATTTGAAAGTAATAATTCCTCAATTGGTATCAGCTCCTTTTTTCTCCTCTCTCCCCGCACTCTCCCACCCTTGTGACCCCTTGATAAATTAAAATTTATTATTATTTTCATTTCTTACACCATCTGCTATCTCGCTTCACCCATGTTTCTATTGTTTGAGCCCTTGGGAGGAGGGGGGTTAATATATCAATCATTGACATTGGCTCCCCCTTTTTCTCCCCCTTTCCCCCACTTTCCCCCTACCTGAGGGGTTTCTTTCTCCTGGGTTCCATATGTTGAGAGCTCTTATCTTTACCAGTGTACATGCTTCTCTCTAGCTGGATGTGTGAGGTAGAACTAGGGTCATGATGGTGGGGGTGGGGGAGAAAGTATTAAAGAACTAAAGGAATGATGTGTATTTCATCAGTGCTGTACAGCACCCTAGCTGGCTTGTCCCTTCCTGTGACCCTTCTCTGAGATGTCCAATTGTCTACAGGTGGGCTTTGAGTCCCCACTCCAACCCCCCTCATTTGCATTGATATGATTGTTTGTTTAAGTCTTCTGATGCCTGAATCTGTTGCCAGTTCAAATAAATGACAGCCACTATAATGTCTTGAAATTTAGAAGAGTCTTTATTCAGTTAGCTGGGCTACCAAGAAACTAAAGACGTTTCCCCTCTTAGCAGTCCTGAGTGAAATTCTCAGTCCATCTTTAAGGCCAAAAACTCATTTATCACCTGTCTAGGGCTCAAGCAAGTGTGAAGAGAAGCAGAAGTCAAAATTAATGGATTAATTGTAACTTCAAGGAGAGTAAGCATACAATACAAGGTACATGCCTAGTCATAAAAGAAACTATACCAAAATTGATCCTAACAGTTACCATAACAATATTATCATAAAAGAAACAATACCTTGGTTGTAACACCTTGGTTATCGTGATTGTAACACCTTGGTTATCATGACAAGATTAACTACACCATTCAGATTACAACAGCAAAGGGAACAATATTGAAAAATAATCAAAATGAACGATATATTGAAGAATAGTCAAAACTAATTGTAGTGTCCTGAATCTGGGAACATCGGAGTACATTCTAAAATTAATCACCAGCAGAGGCTTTCCCATAAATGGAGGGAGAATGGGCAAGTCAACTAGCAGTCAACTTTCTGAGATGGAAGGGAGAAAAGGGCAAGTCACTTAGGAGCTAACAAAAATGGAGTTTCTTTTGCTAGTCTTCCTTAGTACCTGATCCCATTGACACCACATGCTTACACAGGCTGGTGAGCTTCTGCCATGTGGACTTTGTTGCTTCAGCTATATCATTTAATAGCTGGGCAACATCAGCTTTCTTCACCACATTTTCATTTCATTGATCCTGTCAGGTAGGTGAGCATCACAGAATGATAGGTTATTAAAACAAGGTGTTTTTGCATTGAGGGATGAAATTGAGTAGAGACCCAATGTCCACTTGCTACTTTGATACTTAACATATAAATATATATACATAAACTATATCTCTATTGTTATATATTGATATATTTACATATATACATGCTTATATTTATACCTCTATAAGTGTCTTTTGCTTCCTAATTCTTTTCTCTATTTTCATTTACTTTCCTCCGGTCCCACTATCATGTTCAACCTTCATTTGGCTCTCAGTAATTCCTCTCGGCTACATTGCACTTGATCAAACCCCGCCAGGTGTTCTACACCCTCCTCACCATCAATTTTACATCTCTTGTTCTTCCCTTGCCCCTGGCTTTGTTGGCTCCCTCCTCCCTTTCTTCAACCTCCCCCTCTCCCTTGTCCCCCAGAATCATTGGTCCCATTGTTTTTTCCGCAGGACTGTTTATCTTGCCTATCTTATATAGCCAACACGCTCCCTCGTACCAAGGATAGTCAGACTTCTTCTCACATAGTTTGGTTATGCTGTCAGAAGAGACCAGTCACTGGGGAAGGACATCATGCTTGGGTCATCAAAAAGGGGGAAGACCCTCAGCAAGATGGGTTGACACAGTGCCTACAACAATGGCATAGCAGTACCTTCAAACATGACTATTGGGAAGATGGTGCAGGCCCACACAATGTTTCATTGTGTTGTACATAGTATTGCTATGGGTTAGAGCTGACTCGACAGCACCTAACAACAACAAGCCTTTCCAATACAAATGCCAACCTCTTTCTTTCCAGCAATTACAACATTCCATGTTTTAAGGCCACTACAAAGTATGTATTTCATAATTATATACTCAAACTTGCCCAAACCAAACTCACTGCCTTTGAGTTGATGCTGACCCTTAGTGACCCCATAGAACAGGGTAGAACTACCACCTGTGAGTTTCTGAGACTGGAACTCTTTACTGAAGTAGAAAGCCCCATCATTCTCCCATGGAGCAATTGGTAGTTTTGAACTCCTGACCTTGTAATTAGCAGCTCAATAGGCAACCACTACGCATACTACTAGGGTTCCTGATTATATACTAGGGTAACCCCAAAAGTGTCTCTATTAGCATCTTCAGTTCATCCATGCATGGGTTCATTCCAAACAAAATGTTTTTAAACATGTCTCTCCAATCAGTGATCACTGAAGGTAAGCAATCTCAGTAACACACTAGTTAAACTCAATATTTTTTTGTAAAAAAAAGAACCAAAAGGATGCTTTTCTGCCATAGGACTGAGGAAAGAATTTTTATTTCAGGAATAATATCTATTTTTTTTATCCAAATGCAAGGAAATATCTTCCTAAATCATTTAACTTTTCAGAAAGTTAATAGGTATGTCAGTCTGGATAGACCAGAAAAACAAATTCATAGACACCCATATGTATATAAGAAAAAGATTTATATACAAGAGCAGTTGAATATTGAGAAAACACCCCAGCCCAGTCCAGATCAAGTCCATAAGTCCAATATTAGCCCATACTTATTTAAGTATTTAAGTAAGATCAAAGTTAGTAAATAAAATGTTATGCCATGTATTATAACCAGGGGATAGTCTTACATTTACCAATATGCTCCGGAGAGAAAGATCTGATCAAAATAGTGGCTTCCTCAGGGATCTGTTGAGTAAGTTAAATCTAAGAGGTCAGCTCAGAATGTAATAGAAACTATTTTTAGGTATTCCAAAGGCTTAACCTTGATCAAATTTCTTAAAGAACACAGGATAATGACAGGGCCTTAGGAAGTTGAGAAAACTTCCTGCACTGATGATAAGATACCAGGAAAGTTATTGGGCTGCCATTTACAAGTCAGTAGATTCTAACCATCAGAGAGAAAAATGGGACTTTCTACTCCGGTAAACACTTGTAGTCTCAGAAACTCACAAGGACAGTTCTACACTGCGAACTGTCAACTCATAGCAACACTGTGTGAACACAGTTCTACATAGTGTTGTTATGAGTTAGCATTGACTCAATGGCGGTGAGTTTGGGTTTGGGGATAAATACAATGTACTTGTTCATTTTTCAAGGGTAACAAGGGATGTCCTTTGACGATTTCATGAATAAACCTTACCCCAACCATCCTACTACTCTGATCTTGCTTTTCTATTATTATTATTCCTGTTTCTATTATTATTATTCCTGTTTCCAAAACTCAAAGAGCATTTGATAGGAACATGATTTAAGACTCTGAAGGATGCCAAAACTTCCCTTTGAGGTAGTGTTAATTGCAAAGTGCAGAACACCTTCAGAAGTATATAGACCTAGATGGAGTATGCGTCAAGGAACAAAATATTCACATTTTGATATATTTGCTTAATAAATGTATCTGATTTTGTAAAAATACTTTTAATTTACCCTCATTTCTAGATACTAGATGACAGAGTGAGTGAGTCCTGGTGGCTCAGTGGTTAAGCACTTAGCTCTGAACAAAAATGTTGATGGCTTGCATCTAGCATACCTGGAAGAAGATGTGGCCGTCTGCTTCTTGGAACCTACCGAGCCTTGAATAATACTGAGACCAGCTCTTCTCTTACATTACGAATGAGTTTGAGAGGAGGCATGCTCTGCAATGAGAATGCTTATATACAAAAGGGACAGCCAAAAGTTAGGATTCAGGGCTCCCTGCAGTATAGTCACTCCAGGTCCCAGAGCTTTTTCAGGGGCAGGCTTAAACACTTTCCCAGCACACAGCCTGCAACATGTGACAGGTTTTACACAGAAAGGGACAGTTTACAATTCGAAGGTTTGCAAAGAAACATTAACACAGGGGAGGATGAGGTCAGGAACATGAAGTAACTGATAAGTTTGAGACTGCTAACTTCTGCAGCTTTAGTCAGGGAACCAGAGGCAAGTGTCAGCTTATCTTAGGCAGAGAGACCTAAGCTTCTGTGACTGAGTCATCAGCATTTTCGTATGGGCCATCAACCATGGCAGGTGGTGGTCCTGTCCTGTTTGCCTAAGGAGTAACAGCTTTTCCCCACACCAAGCAGATCTAATCAGCCTACATACAGTCACTATGAATGAATACTGTTCTTGAATTAGGCGATCTATTTTCAAATTCAAATTCAAACAGATTGCTAAAACTGTGGTGGCGATTGTTGTTAAGTGCTGTTGAGTCAGCTCCAGTTTACAGAGGCCCTCTGTACAGTAGAAGAAAACACAGCCCAGTCCTGCACCAGCCTCACAATTGTTCTGTCTAAGCCCATGGTTGCAGCCACTGTGTCGATTAATCTTGTTCAAGACCTTCCTCTTTTTTGCTGCCCCTCTACTTTACCAAACATGATGTTCTTCTCCAGGGATTCATCTCTCCTGATAACATGTCCAAAGTATACGAGATGAAGTCTTCCCATCCTTGCCTGTAAGGAGCATTCTCACTATATTTCTTCCAAGACAGACTTGTCTGTTCTTTTGGCAGTTCAGGGTACCTTCAATATTTGTCATCAGTACCACAATTCAAATGCATCAATTTTAAGTATCTCCAAATTTTTCTTTAAGGAAAACCAAAGAAGAAGAAGAAACTGTTGAGGTACTTTAAATATTTATACTCAATGAGATTCAAAATTCTAAACTGCAAAATGGACATAATTCAGGAGACATATTTTTCTTATTATCTCTTGTGGGTTAGGCATTGTCATAAAGGTTACAAAGGGTAAGACCTCTGAGCTCCTGGGGTCAGAATATTGACAAGAAAACTGAGAAACATACAATTTTCAGAGACTAAAGAACACCATGAAGACAATGATACAAGACTAACTGGGGAGAAGGAGGTGGCTATTTTCCATGGAGTTACGAAAAAAGGAATCTGAGGTGATCGTAAAGCAGGCCTCCAGCTAATGACAGAATAAAATGTGCCTGGGGAAAGATGTTGCAGCCTGAAAGTCTAAAGACCTGGAGATGAAAACACTCTTCAGTTTTACAGCCCATGGAGTCCATTTCAGCCCCATGTGCCCAGGAGACACCCCGGGTTTGTGGGTGCACTCCGGAGAGCAGCAGATGGCCTGGCTTCTCATCCAGGCTGCTGCCGGTGGTGTTCACATCATCAGCCTTTCGGTTCGGAGTTAAATGTAAATGGTGATCCAAAGACAAAATTAAGTTTCTTTCTAATTGTACCAGTTAACTCACTGTGATTTAACATTTTCACATTGTAAAATGTTCCCCAGTGTTCTGCTTTCATCCCTTCATGAGTCTCCATTATTTTACTCTTGAGATTGACATTCAAGGCCCAATGCTTAAATCAGAAGTTTATTGGAACTCCGATTAGAATATACAACGAGAGAATATCCACAGAAATGACAAGAGGGTTCTAATATTAAACCTTCCAGGTTTGTTCTTACTTTATGTTCTTTCCACCTTTCCTGACTGTCCACAGCGTGCCCAAGTGTGCACACACACATACACACACAGCACAACAGAACTAAGTCTAAACAGAGAATAGAAACGCAAAATATGCCAGGTTGTTCCTGTCCTTTATGGAGCAGACAGATCAATCCACAGATAAACACTGTAAAGTGTGTATGTGTGCCCTTTGAATGTAAAAGTCTCCATTCCGAAACACCATAGAACATGTGTTTAAATATGTGGACACCAAAATTCAATATAATTTTCTCAACAGTATGTCTACTGCTTGAATACACTGCCATGCTCATCTTTACAAAATTTAAAAAATAATGTGAACAGCTTCCTCTGCATAAAATCTTAAAACTTATGCTCTGTCCTTATTTTTCTCCCTTATCTTTCAGACGTCTCCCTTCACCTTCATCTGTGTGGATGCATTTCTAAAACTGGAGCAGGAATGCAAGCTGAAGAAGTATCATGCCTTTTTTTTAAAGATAGAAAGAAAACAGTTTACTCTTTCCTAAGTAACATATATAAAATGAAATGGGTATACTGTCATGCATCAAAAATGTACCAAGCACCTGACACTGATAAAAATTTGTAATGAATTCTAGTCTCAAAATTCCTTAGACCTGACCAATGGTAATACAGAATGTGAGTCAGCATATCAGTTCACAGTGGAGTTATTTATAGCATGAAAATAAAAATAGAGCAAGTTTTCAGTCAAAAATATGTCTGAACACTTCCACTTTTACAGTTATAATAAGCTCCATGGGAGTAGAAAAATGTGGAAGGTATTATTTCTGCCTGTGAGAAATTCTCCATAACATTATCACAAGAGTGATATCTCTTATATCAATAACAATATCACAAAAGCACCATACATGTTTTAATTCATAAAGTATTTTTGCATATGATTACTTCTTTTCCATCTTTAAAACTCATCCAAAAAAGCAAGGAAGGTCATCATTATTCTCAATAAACTGAAAACCTCCAAGAGTTCTACTGACTTGAAAAGTCACACTGTGAAGAGCAAGAAGTTTCCATACCAAGCACTGGGCTAGCCTCTTGCTTTCATCGACAACTTGAGCACATACAGCATATACAGGAGCATTATAATGCTATTGTTGTACATCGCCACGGAGCCAGCTTCAACCCTGACAAGCCCATGTATAACAGAACAAAACCTTGCCCACTCCAATATTATATAAGGTAATGTTTTCTTGTGGCCCACAAGGTTTTCAGTGGATGCTAATCAGAAGATAATGATCAGGTTTTTCTTTATATTCTGTATTAGTCTGAAGCTCAATTGAGACTTGTTCCCCACGGATAACTCTGCTGGTTATTTGAAGAGTTTATAGCATCACAGCAACATGCAAGCCACCACAATCAAAAAAGTGATAGTGTCATGAATATTACACTATAATAAAAAGGAATACATTGCATATAATATAACATAAAGATAATAAATGCAGGTCAGGATAAGCAAGGTAGGACACGGAGCACAGAAAAGTGATAACTTTCCATTGGCTTGGTTTTGAAGAACTATGTGGAGGACAAACAGAGAGAAGAGGAAGATATTCCTCAAATATAGGCTAACACAAAAAAGACAAGTTAAAAGCATGCAGCTGCAGCAGGTTACAGGCTAGTGATGGCTGGGTGATTCTGGGAATAAAGCTAGGGAAGCAATCAAAGGCCACTGCTGAGAGACTCTAGGACTGGGTTAGTGCCTGAGTCACAACTGAGAGTCTAGTAGATACGCAGTTATAGTAAGGAAGATCTACTAGAGAGTATGAAGAGAGAATGCTTTGGATGGCATATTGCAAGGAATTGTGCTAGAAAAACCCAGGCTACTAAGCACAAAATAATAGATGATTTAATCAGGTTCACTTTTACCTAGTTTCTTAGCAATTAGGTGGGTGTCATCACAGAAAGAATATCACTGAAGGAATATCACTGGTAAAAGGACAAAAAATAGGGCGAGTGTCAGCATCACTGAGGATTTTTTTAATTTAATTTAATTTTTTAAACATTTTATTAGGTGCTCATACAACTGTTATCGCAATCCATACACACATCAATTGTGTAAAGCGCACTTGTACATTCATTGCCCTCAGCATTCTCAAAACATTTTCTCTCCACTTAAACCCCCGACATTAGGTCCTCATTTTTCCCCTTCCTCCCTGCTCCCCCCTCCCTCATGAGCCCTTCATAGTTTATAAACTGGTATTTTTGTCATATCTTGCCCTCTCCGACGTCTACCTTCACCCACTTTTCGGTTGTCTGTCCCCCAGGGAAGAGGTCACACACAGTTCCTTGTAATTGGTTCCCTCTTTCCTACCCATTCTCCCTTTACCCTCCCGGTTTCGCCACTCACACCACTGGTCCTGTCGGGCTCATCTGCCCTGGATTCCCTGTATTTTCAGTTCCTATCTGTACCAGTGTACATTCTCTGGCCTAGCCAGACTTGCAAGGT
>NW_022103906.1:1631283-1640277 GCF_000313985.2 Echinops telfairi
CTCCCCCTCTCCCATGTCCCCCCGGAACTGTCAGTCCCGTTGTTTTCTCCTCCAGATTGTTCATCCAGCCTGTCCTATCCAGACAGGCCTGCAGCGACAACAACATGCATAAAAACAAGACAGAGGATTTTTTTTAAAGAGGCACTATATGCTTCAGCTATAAAGCTTTGTTCCCTCTCACCTTTAGAAGTACCATCAGTGCTAATGGGAGGTAGGAATGCTCTGTAGAGGGGAAAATACATTGCATGAATAGGAACAGAAGTTTATAGGGCTGATTTAACTCAAAGGCATTGAGATTACATTCTTCAAAAGGAAACTTATGTGCAATACAAAAACTGGCCATGTCAGGTGGTATTCCCAATGAATGCCAGAAGTAGCTGGAATTTTGGCTCAATCCGACACCACGCACTCGTTTTGTTGAGGCTAAAGGAGCAGAATGGCATGTGCTGACCTAAGCACTTTCTCTTTAATCCAAGATGTTTTTCCATGAGAACCCTATCATGCCAGAGGGAACATGTTTTAAAACAGTGAAGCATTCAGGTGTTTTCAGTGAGAGAAATGGGTTTCTGGTGATAACGCAATTAATGAAGCCACGTCTTTTGACTTTGTGAACCCATTATGGTCATCCAAGCAGATATGAATCTTGCTTGGATGAAGCATGTCAATTATTCACATTCTAATACAAACCTCCACTCACTGAGATTTATAAACAACCTCAGCCAACAGATGCCACATCCTCTGTTCAGGCAGTCACCCCAGTGTGACCTGACGACTTGTCTAGACTTAACAAAGGAGACTGGGGCAACCTTCAGCTATGCCCTGGGCAAGGCTGGAAGAACTCCTGTGTGACACCTGCCTACCCCATCACCCCATTCTAGAGATGATCAGATTGAGGCCTAGGAAAGTAAGCTGTAATTGTGCTAGCCTCTAAAAGAATTCTTATGCTCTCTGTTTTTCAATCTGCAAAAAAATTGTCTTCTACTGAAATGCCACTTATTCGCAGAGAAGGCTTCTCATGCTTTCTGAGCAATAATGAAAAGTGACCGTGACTAAAAGGATTGGTGTCAGTCCATTGTTTTCATAATAGACTTGGCCAAGTCTAAGTCAATGTATGTTTTAATGTCAACGTAGCCTTGGGACTACACTTAAAGAAATCAAGCCATGTGTTCACTGAAAATGAATCACAAGCTGCAAAGAAAGGAATAAATTCTGCCTGAATATTTATTTATAACCTGTTTTGCACCATAATGATGAAGTAAGATTCCTCACATATGAGTAGAACTTCTGAAGCTGCTGTGGAGTAAATTTTTGATAATCATCAACTGGCCCCATGTTACCAGCTCCAAGTCTCCATTCTTTTTATCCATACCTATCACAGTCTTTTAGTATTCTCAATATTATTGTTGATCATAATCCTAATAAAAAGTTCCTCACACTACAATCCTGTATATTTCTGCATAATCCCCACATTCATGGGAAAATAAAACTTTAACATAAAACACACACACAAAGAAACACTAACATGTATTCTTATTACTGGTGCACTCTGTTTTCATTTCTTTGCCACTATGTTCTCCTTCATGTTTTGAATGCTGTCCAGGAACTGACTCCCCATATTTAAAGCTTTGTTTCATTCTGTTTACAAACCCCACCACCTCTATCTGATAATCTCCTATCCATACTTAAAATCAATTCAAAGGCTATCAAGTCTATGAAATATCTAACCATTTCACCCCAGACCAGTCGTTACTCCCACTGGCCTTTGCTATATTACAGATGATATTTGTGTCTGTCTTTGGACTTTTGTTTATATCTTTGCCTTCCTTGTTAGATGGTTAGCTCTCCAGTATAGGGACCCCATAATATGCCTGGTGTCACATGTTACAAAGCATGATACAAAGTAGAATTAATAAATAGTCTTATTTGTTGTCCACAAAAAGAACGATCATGGAGCTCCATGTTAACAACAGAAAGTAGGTGAAGGATGACAGAGGATGAAGTAACATACGAAAATAATAATCTATAACTTATCAAGGGTTCATGAGTGAGGAGGCCGGAGGAGGGAGTGGGGGAAATGAGGAGCTGATATCAAGGACTCAAGTAGAAAGAAAATGCTTTGAAAATGATGATGGCAATATATGTACAAATGTGCTTGACACAATGGATAAATGTATGGATTGTGATAAGATCTGTAAGAGCCCCCCAATAAAAGTATTTAATTAAAAAGGTGATGATTTCATTTTAATGATTATATTTTAGCAAAACTTAAGGATAACTCTCCTAAAGAACTAGCTAAAGGACATCACATCTCTTCCACACTTGTTTCCCAAGTTGAAAACATCAATGTAGGGGCATCTGCTTCATTTGTCCAGAATTCTCTTCCTCCTCCTTCAAGAACCCAGATTTTCCTTTGGGGAGTCCTTCTTGACCCCCTAAGTATATAACTTGGGCTGCCTTTGCTTAGTAAAGATAAGGGGAGGTAAAGCAGCTCAGCCTAGATGAGAGAAGTTCTCCATCACCAACGCTCCCCCAATCACTGAGATCGAATCCAGCTGGACATCTGACTCATCCAAAATCAATATGCATAGCAATCCTCAAAACTGCTACGAGTTTGGGGGAAAGCCGCTCTGTTTTTCAGATGGATCAAGTCCAAGTATCACACAGACATGAGCTTCTGGGGGGTCATTGGTGATGCCAGGGGAAGAACAACAACCTTAAAATGGAGCCTACACCAAAGACAGCCGGGTGAAAGTGGGGACAGGCAGACTCCAGGTGATACTGCAGACATTCTGAAGGCCTCCACCAGAACTTCCTGGTTATTTGTCCTATGCATTTTGAGTTAAAACTCAGTCTGTGGTGCTATAAAATGTCTTCTTTTTAATATAATAGAAAAACCAATACGTGGTTATTACAAGAAAGAGAGAGGATAATTCCTGCTAAAGAAATATGGTAAGTTTTCTTTAAGTGACCTGACCTTTGAGCCCATGTGTTCACATGTGATGAAGACAAGAATGTTGCAGGCAAAGCAACAACACATTGGCCCTCAGCCACTGCAGAATAAGCAAATAAGTTAATTACTAAATAGCAGAAGGAATTCTTTTAGTATGATTATTCCTCTGTCTTTGTGAGCCCAGCTGCACTAGTTACAATGCCTACATGATTTGGTGAAACTAGGACGGGCTCCTTGGGTCTCTGGGTGTGAAAACACTGCTTCTCCTGACTTGCTTTTGGCTTCCTAGAACTTCCTTTAAAGTTTGAAGTGATCTTCATTTGACAGATCACAATATTGCTAATAGCTGACTGAAATTAACTCCATTACCATCAGCTGAATTCTAACAGTGGGTATCATTCAAGGAAGCAGAGATATACAGTCTTTATATGACGGTGCTTCAAAAATTTAATGGAAAAATAAAATTAAAAAATAAGGAAATTTTCCCTTTAACTCTTTGAAACCCACTTGTATATATAAGAGCATGTGTCTCTTAATATCAATGATGAATTCTGTTAAATAATATGTTATGTGATTTGAACTTTGCATAAGGTGACCAGACATCCCGCTTTTGGCGGGACAGTCCCAATTTTGGGAAAGAATGCAAGACAAGCTAGGGAACGGTCTATTTGGTCCATATAGACCAAATTTTTAATCAAGAACTCCCCCCTCCACCCAGTCAATTGTGTCCCTCTTTAAATCTGGTCACCTTAACTTTGTGGGAACATAATTTCCAAGAGAATGATGAGGCTGTTTGACTTACAGTCTCGGAAACCTAGAAACCATATAGGGTCCCTAAGAGTCAGCATCAAATAGATAGCAGTTAGGTTGGTTTTTGTTTGTTTGCTTGCTGCTGCTGTTGGAGATCATCGTATTAAAATGTGGGGGCTGCTTCTGGTAATCCTAGCTGCTGCTGGAGCTGGGGACACTGGCATGGACAGCAACTATGGGAGTGAGCAAGAACAAGCCAGCAGAAAGGGAGAGGAATCCCCTCTGCCCTGCCCATTGTGCCACCAGCGTGAGGAACAGCAGTGGGCCAACAACAACACCATCACCACCATGCCTGCTAAAAATAAGCCCAGAGTCAGTACAAGAAACCTTGTCCTCTACCTCATCTGCTGATAGTCTACCCTTGACATAACTCCACAATGTCTAGGGTCTTTAAAACCATGAGGAGAAAATAATAAATTGGAGCAGATCTATTTTCCTCAAAAAAAATATTCACAAAGAACACACATGTGGCCAGACATTATTTGAGTGAACAGTAAGCAATGTGTACCTTTGTGCAGACAGATAGCTATTGCTATAGATAGCTATCTGTCCTCTATAAGACTATCAATCCACGCACATATATATCTTATACAAATTTCTGGAGATCTCTGGTTGTTTCATGCTAAAAGGAAATCAAACCAAGTAATTTCTGACTCATAGCCACACCAGACAGGGTTTCTGAGGCTGTAAATTTTTACAGGATCAAATTGCCTCATCTTTCTGCCAGAGAGGTTGGTGGTTTTGAACTGCCTACCTTGTAGTTAGAAGTCAAATGCTTAAGTACCACCAAGGGATATGTATGTACATATCACTTCATATATATTTGTGTGTATGCGGAGTCTTTTTCTTTATGCAAATTGACAGAACGGAAAGGGAATTTTTTTCAAACTGATATAAGTTTATTTAGTTTGCAAATAAAGATAACATTTTACTAGAGTCCAAACGTTCTGAAGATGAGAGAATCTCTCTTATAAAAGATCATCTCAACGTATTCATAGGAAAGGGGCAGCAGATTGTGTTCACTGCATAACAAAACAGTCCAACCCACTGCCATCAAGCTAATTCCATCACATGGAGTAGACATGCCCTGTGAATTTCCCTGGCTATAAATCCTTGTGGAGGCAGGAAGCCCAATCTTTCTCCCATAGGGAACAGTTGGTGAACTTGAACTGCTGACCTTTGGGTTAGCAACCCACAGTGGAACCCACTGTGTCACCAGGGATCCTTATTTATAACAAAGTTCTCTGAAACACAACTTCTAGTCTATCCTGGTGTTTCTGTTTGTCAAAACGGACAGCACATAGATCACTCTTCAGAAGGGATCAGGCATAAGGCAAATTGTCCTTACTAAAAAACCAGAGTTTAAGCTGACTTTTTAAACTTTCAAATTTTATTTTTATTACAGAAACTATGATAAACATAGAAACAGAAATATGATTTTTCGGAGCCAAGCCTGCTAAAAGCTCCAGGTTCAAGAGATCACCTTCAGGGCAATGGTATGGGTGAGCCCAGAAATCTAAATGCCAGGATAATTAAAAACTATTTATCAGGGCAAATGAATCTACACTTGTGGATAGTTATGCAGTCATGGTAGAGAAAGCCCAGTCAGGGATGACGGGAGGGCCAGATGCTGTGTGGAGAGACAACACACATTAAGTTTCCCAGACTTTGTTTTTTAAGGTCAAGGTAATTAGGGTTGTTACATGATTTTTTTCTTTTAAAGACTAAATTGACTTTAATTTTTTAAGAGTAGATTTAGACCTATAGCAATATTGTTCAAGTAGAAAAACAAAAAACAAAACAAACCCCCTGCGATTGAGTAGATGACGACTCATACTGACCCTATAGACCAGGGTCGAACTGCTGCTGGTTGGTTGCAAGGTTGTGACTCTTTACAGGGGTAGAACATTCCATTTTTCTCCTGTGGATTGGCTGGTGGTTTTGAACTGCTGGCCTTGCAAATCACATCTGAACCTGGAACTCACAAAACCCTCTCTTCCCTCTGTACACATCTCTTCTTCTGTTATTAACAGCTTGTATTTGGCCATTTTCACTTTTCTTCATTTGTTTTTCAGCATGTGCTTTAGATGAAAGCTTATATAGCAAATTGATTTTTTTCCCCTCAATTAATAGTGCATACACAAGTTGTTCCCCATGAAATTCATTTGTGCCCCTGTGACATGTCCATCATCATGCCTATACATATATGAGGGTGCACTTCCATGTGTCCTCTCTCCCCTATGTATGTGGTACTAAGGCAACATAGTGGCCTACATTTGATGGGGCTTCAAAAAGTTTGTGGAAAAAATATATAATGGTGTGTGGGTGTTCACAAATTATTGTTAGTTATTACTGCAGTTGCAGGACTAGATGTGTTGTATCATTTACTGAGGTTCATTTCTCTGGCAAACCCCTGAATATGTGCCTTGACTTTGGTCATACTGTGCTGACTTTCCACATAGTTTTCCCAAAAGACGATTTCTTGCTTTCAAGATTTCTTGGGGGCCAGTGATCCAAGTTGCTGGCCCTCGGTGTAAGTCCAACCACTCAATATGACAGATTCTTTCCAAGTTTTAATGCAAGATGACAGGGACAAAACCTCTATTGCCCCAGTGAATTCTCATTGGCATGCAACCAAGCTAGAAAAAAGGAAAAACTTAAAATCAACGGAACTATAACTGATATCCTGGATGGAAAAAATTACATCACATTCTATGGAAAGATTAGAAACCCTAATCTGAAGAAAAGAAAAAAAAAACACTTCAAAAAATTTAAGTTCAAGAGTGTCCAAGAGGCATGAGAATGCGATTATTTGCTAATGAGATGGCTTTTAGTTGTGCAGTCAGTTCGTGTGGGGCTGGGGCTGGGGTGGAGGGGTTGTTTCCAATTTACCAGAAGTTGCTCCAGTCATTCTGATTCTGGGTTCTAGCCTGCATTGGCTTTTTAGGGCAATTAGAACAAAATATCACAAGCAGGTGTCTGATAAGAAGCTAACACATATTGTCTCCGTTTTGGAGGTTGCAAGTCTAAGATTAGAGTGTCTGTGAAGTTGCTATCTGTTGAAGGCAATGCACTACCTAAAGTGCCAAACTCAAGATGCTATAGGTTAGTGTCAGGTTAGGGAAGCTAGAGGTCTGGAAGCTACAGGGAATAGAAAATAGATACACTCTCAGAAGTACTTTGCAAAGAAGACGGACCTTTGGCCTCTGCCTGTTGAGTAGACTGGGGGAGAAAAGGACAGGAGAAAATCCAAAACTTGGGTAGAAAAACCATGGAGAATGCCTTTCATTGACTTCGGGAGTTAAGACAAAGGACTAGGTCTTGAGTTTGTTGTAAAAATAGAGAAGAGAAAGCTAGGCAAGCAGGGTAGATGGAAAAAGGAGGAATTGGGTGGAGACAATTTTTTTTTAGTGTCAACGAAAAGCATGTCCTTTAGGGTTCTTATAAGTTTTTCCCTGCATCAGGCAACCAGAAGCAAAGAAGGAGGTGAAAATTTTATTAGCATTTCCAAATTCCTTCAAATTCTGGAACAAATTACCAAAAAAATCACAAACTGGGTATCTTATGAGAAGGGAACACTTAATGTCTCCATTTTGGAAGAACCAAGTATAAGATCAAGCTGTCAGTCACTGATATCTTTTGAGACTTCGAAAGAGAATCTATTCCATGATTCTCTCCTAGAAATTTTTCATGGAAAACCATGTTTTGTAGTCACATCCCCCTGGTCCTAAGTCTCACATGGTTTCTCCACATAGTGGATGCCCAGTGAATGTTTTTAATAGGACTTGTGTCAATTTTAAGTAATAAAAGAAAAACAGTCTTATTACTTTAAATCAAACTTATTTTTTACCCTAAAACAATATTGCCCGTCCTTGTTCACCTTTCTTATTTACCAAACTTAGCTTTCAATGATTTCACTTTTCAAATCCTAAAGTCTACCCTCAAATGATTCAGACTTGTTAGCTTTTAATGATTTAACTTACCACCTGGATAGACCATTGACTTCAAGAGCATATATTTTAGATTAACTATTTAAATGCTTAAACGGTAGTAAAGTCATCAGAATTGATATGTGGCCTTCATAAAGTCTGATTTTCAAACCTATCAATCTAATGTATGTGTTTCTAAGTTTTAAAAGCTAGGCTTTGCTATATAGACATTTTATCCATCTATTTTTCAATTCTGAATTAAGTTCCTTAAGGGAAAAAAATCTACAAAGAAATTTAATTAGCATAAATTAAAAATCAGACAAAGTAATCTCCCTTAAAGTGTAACAATATAGAGGTCTCTACTCATTTGGGAAAATACCTTACTCCACATGATGTCATACGAATATTTTCTCTTTGATATTAAAGCCTTGAAATCGTTTTAAAATTAAACCTCCATCCATTTTTATGTAAAGCTTGGCACCCCGGCTGCATGGACATATTTACCAATGAAATTTGGTGATGAGGAGAATGATGAAAAGGGGCTTCATAGACTTTTGCTTGAAAATCTCTGAACCACATAATCATTTCTGTCCACATAACCCTCTTTTCTTAATTCCCCATTAATACAGCTCGTGAGATCATTGTTCTAATTCTTCTTCTTTAAGTGACTATACCTTTCCAAACTTTTAAACAGTTACCACATCCTCTATTAATCTTTGCATCATGGATTTCATCTGGTATTTACTCTCTTGAAGTTTATCTTGTCAGCTCATAAATAATGCCTATTTTTTAATCTCCCCTTTTTTTTCCTGTTTGTTCAACATTTTCTCTATCTTCCTTGAAATGAGAAACCACAAACAGAATGTACTAATCTAGATCATTGGAATCCTAGGCATTTATTTTCCTTCTAAAATATGCAGAGTTCCACTTCCCTAGTCCTTAATTTTAATTGAACGAGTCATTCTTTTTTCTGGGCTTCATAACCCCTGCATCTCATATAATCAACTTTTATGTTGTATGACTCTGCTTGGGATATACAATTGTTTTCCTGCAGAGTTACTGGTAGTTAAAGATAATCATTAAAGAGATTTTTTTATATTAATATAAGAATAAATCATTGGTTTAATTTATATATAAGGAATATGTACCTAGAAGAGGCTCTGTATAATAGTGCATTCACATTTGGAGATTTTTACCTTGTATTTTTATTGGTAGAAAGAACACTGTTGAATCTGAATGAAGCAAATATGACTTGGCTTGTTAGAAATATGTCTTACTCAGAAAGATATTTGAACTAAGGCTGAA
>NW_022103906.1:1641380-1677645 GCF_000313985.2 Echinops telfairi
TTTGGGAATGATGAGGGCAACAAATGTATAGATGTGCTTTACACAATTGATCTATGTATTGTGATGAATTGTATGAGCCCCAATAAATTGATTAAAATAAATAAATAAATAAATAAATAATAGAATATTTAAAACAATACAAAGTAAAATTAATGAGCTCAAGAAGTGTCTGATATCAAAGCCCCTTGCTCCTCATGCTGATGTGGTTACTTGAAAACTCACTGCCATCAAGTCAATGCTGACTTATAGCAACCCCATGTGAGTTTCTGAGACTTTAACTGTTTATGGAAGTTAAAAGCCCAGTCCATTTCTGGCAGAGCTGCTGGTGGTTTTGAACTGCTGACCATGTGGATCGCAGCCCAATGCATAACCACTATACCATCAGGGCTATGACCAATATAGGAAAAATCAAGTGGATAGTATTCCATGTTCTCTTATGTGGCTTCCTTATGTGCATTACTACATGGGAAAATTCAGGTGTGATTTAAGAGTGGACTTGACTTCCTAATTGGTATGTTCCTGTCACCTTTGGCCTTTGTTAGAGAAATCTGAACCTACTCAAATTGATCTAAGAAGATATCACCTATTATATTTCTTAAAAATAAGAGTTCGAGACTGGATGGGGCATAAGTGGAACAGATAGAAACAATATGGAAAGACCAAAAAAACAGTATGTGACTCCATTCCACCACAGTTCTTGGATGGAAAGTCTTAACTGCAAGTGGTCCCAAGCAGCAAACATCAAAGCCAAAGAGCAGTCAGCCGTGGAGCTCCCAACTAAAGGAGCAGAAGATCCCAACCAACAACCAAGGCAAAATCAAGTTACTCAGACTCGCTGGATCTAAAGCATTATAAAAGCTCATGACGAATGGAACATAGGCAGCCTGGTGAATACCACCAGAAAAGTATCTCCACAGGTGATGTGCCCCAGTCCCTAGCATGGGGCTCAGTTGCAGACAGTGGGTTTCCTAAAGGATTCAGGAGGTGTGACCTATAATTGGTGATACTATCAGAGGGGGTAACACCAAAATGAATGACAATAAATTTTCTGGGCAGTGTATGGTAGTTACATAATCTGGTGGCTTCAGAGGATAATTCTACCAAGCATTCAATGAAGAACTGACACCAATCCTACACAAACTCTTCCAGAACACAGAAAAAGATGGAAAACTCCCAAAAACTTCTATGAAGCTAGTATAGCCCTGATATCTAAAGTGGGCAAGGTTTCCACAAGAATTGATAACTACAGACCAATATCCCTAATGAACATCGATGTGAAAATCCTTAACAAAATATTGGCCAAAAGAATGTAAAAGCATATAAAACAAATAATTCACTATGCCCAAGTGGGATTCATACCAGGGAGCTAGGGATGGTTCAACATACAAAAGACAATTAGTATCATTCACCACATTGACATGAAAAATTATAAGAACCACATGATAATATCAATAAATGCAGAAAAAGTATTCGACAACATTTAATACCCATTCCTGTTTAAGACACTCAAAAAGATAGAAATGGAATGGAAATTCCTCAATATTATAGAAGCTATATATGAAAACCCAACAGCCAATGCAGTGGTCAATGGAGAAAAGATGAAAATAATCTCACTGAAAAAGGGGACCAGACAAGGATGACTCTTGTTCCCACTCCTATTTAACATCGTACTGGAGGTCCTAGCTAATAACATAAGGCAAAGAAAAGACAGCAAAGATGTGGGGAAAGAAGAGACAAAACTATCCTTATTCACAGACTATATGATTTTATATATTGAAAATCCCCAAAACTATACAAATGGAGTTTTGGAAGCAATAGAGGAATATGGCAGAGTGGCAAGATACAAGATCAACAAACAGAAGTCTATCAGACTGCTATACACATCAGACAAGAGCACAGAAGAGGCAAATAAAAAGGTAGTACCCTTTTCAATTGCCAAGCACAAATTGAAATATCTAGGGATATATATGACTAAAAAAATAACAAAATATTTGTACAAGGAAAACTACAGAACACTATTACAAGAAACCAAGAGTTACCTCAACAAATGGAAGAATATCCCATGCTCATAGATCAGAAGACTCAATATAGTAAATATGTCAGTTCTGCCCAAGGTACTATATAAGATTAATGCAATCCTGATATGAATATCATCATCCTTCTTCAAAGAATTGGAAAAACTGATTACAACTCTATATGGAGAGGGAAGAAGCCCAGAATTAGCAGAGAACCCAAGAAGGACAAAGTGGGAAGGCTTGCTTTACCTGACTTTAGCACCTACGATACAGCCACAGTGGTCAAAACAGTGTGGTACAGATATAACAACAGATGTTCAGGCCAATGGAAAAGAGCTGAGAACACACAAATAAAAACATCAGCATACAGACAACTGATTTTTTATAAGGGCTCCAGAAATAACAAATGGGAAGCAGATGTCCTCTTCAATAAGTGGTGCTGGAAAAAATGGATATCAACCTACAGAAAAATGAAGCAAGACCATTACTTCACTCTATGCACAAGAATAAACTCAAGGTGGACCACAGATGTTGAGGGAAAACCCCAAACTATAAGGGCCATTAATGAGGGAATTGGGACAAACCTGAGAGCCTTGGTGCATGGAATACATATGTCATTGGAAATAGGGAAGGACACAAACACAGAGGAGGCACAAATTGACTACTGGGATATACTGAAGATAAAACACCTGTGTACATTGAAGAGCATAATAAGAAAGCCCACAGACTGGGAAAAAATCTTTTGTTTCACTAAGAGAGTAATACGAAAGCCCACAAACTGGGAAAACATCTTTTGCAATGACACATCAGACAAAGGCTTTATTGCTAAAATCTACAATACTTTGCAAGCTTATGATAAGAAAAAAACGAATTGCCCACTAAGGAGGTGGGCAAAGGACCTGAACAGAAGTTTCACAAGGGCAGAAATCTAAATGGGCAACAAACATATGAGAAAATGTTTCTGATCATTAGCCATAAGAAAAATGCAAGTTAAAACAGCTATGAGATATCTCCTAACACTCTCAAAGATAGCCAAATTCAAAAAATCAGAAAGTACCGTATATACTCGTGTATAATTATGCCGAGTTTTTCAGCACATTATTATGCCGAAAAAGCCCCCCTCAGTTTATCAACGAGTGAGGGTCCCACTTACCTGTTCTCCGGTGCAGTGTGGGTGTTCTCTGGTCTCTCCCACTCATCTGTGGGTGCGTGCAGCCTCTGTGGGTGGACGGATGACTGCTGATAACACCGCTCTTCTTTTCTCCTGCACACTGGCAGCCTCTGTGTTGTCCATGCTGTACTGGGCAAGAACCTGCCCGCTTCTGTGTGCTGGTACCTGGGGCGCACCGCATCCTTGTCAGATGAATGTCAGATGTGGCTGCACTTCTTCTCCCACTCTTCTCCAGGGCTGTGACCAATAACATAGCCTTTACAATCTTACCCTTGCTTGGTCACACCCCCTTGCGCTGCCCAAACATTGCTGAATACAAGTACTGGTATATCTCTGGTCTTAGATATATAGTATGTTTATTTATAGTCCTTAGTCTGCTCTATTTTACTTTTTATTTTCTTATTAATCCCTGTCTGGATCCAGTGTTGATTATGCTTGCATAGAGCAGCCTGTGTTAGGGCTCATAATATATACACTACATTGTGTATACACTGTGTTACTGCATGTGTTGCGTTAGCACTTTCCATACATATTCTTAACGTTGTGTATGCAGTAACACAGTGCATACACAACGGAATGTGTATATTATGAGCCCTAACTGTGAGATTGATTTGGCGATATAAAGAAAGAAAGAAACAAAGCAGAGGTAGGAAATAGTTTCAGAGACTTATTTTGGAGCTCCCAGGGAGGGAAGGGGCAGCAAAGAAAAGGGACAGGAACATCCAGAGCTCCCAGGTGAGGTTCACAGGCTCCCAGTTGGGGCCTCGCAAAGTCACACTGTCCAGGCGAGAGGTGGAGAGTTTTATAGCCCGGGTCTGTGGGGAGGGTGTAGCTGGGGGATTTTCCACTGTAACTTTGTTGTCTGCAGGTCTGGAGCTAAGCAACAGCGTCCAAAGTTATAGGTTAGTTTTCTGCACGTGGTCCTGAAGGCCACCGAAGGGGAGGAGGAGGAGAGAGAAGAGGAGTCTGGCCCCTCATAGTGTCCTTGAAGTATTTTCACCAAATCTATCTCCTAGCCCGCCTGCCCTGATAACTCCTGCTTCTGCCTGAATTAACGCAGGCTATGCAAGCAGTCATTCTGGAATATCATCAGCCTGTGTTAGGCCTCAAACTCTACAAGCTGTGCTGTGTACATGCAGTAAGGCAGTGTATGTAGTAGTGCAGCTCATGGAGTAACACAGCATATGTAGTTATTGTTGATGCCATATTGTTTTTGCTAATCCTCTTTTCTACTTACAGAGCTAGTTTATTGTTTTTCTTTGAAATATATATTCAAAAATATTTATCCTACTGATGCCTCCATTAATGTAATTTTATTGGTATCTATTTTTATTTTGAAATTATAAGTAGCTGCTGTATTTCCGACCCTAGGCTTATACTCAAGTCAATAAGTTTTCTCAGTTTTTTGTGGTAAATTTAGGCGCCTCGGCTTATATTCAGGTCAGCTGATATTTGAGTATATACGGTAACAAGTTTTGGAGGAGTTTTTGGGAGGTAGGAACTCTCTTCCACTGCTGGTGGACCTGTAGGTATGGAAATCAATTTGGCAATATCTAAAACAAATGGAACTTGAGCTACCATACAACCCAGCATTCCCCTTACTGGGCATAAGCCCAGAGAGGCAAGAAAAAACAACAGCCCAATATCTGTGCTCCAATGTTCATCATGGCACAGTTCACAATTGCAAGGAGCTGGAAATAACCCAAATTTCCATCCACGGACAAATGGATCAAAAATCTATGGCACATACATAGAATGGAGTACTACGCATCCCTAAAAAGCAGCGATTAATGAATGAAACACAATTCCACATGGGAAGAACTGGAGGAAATTGTGCTCAGCGAAATAAGCCAAGCACAAAAGGACAAGTACAACAAGAGTCCACTGAGGTAAGCTTTAAAAAGGGGCATAGAGAAAAAGCTACTAGATACATACATTCCTGGGGTGAGGTCCAGGTACTATGGCAGGGACCAAACCCAATTTAGGGATACATAAAGCAGCCAACTAAATAAGAGGGGGAAAGAAAAAAAACATGGATAAGGGGGGTAGCAGGGCACTAATACACTCAAGGGCAGGGTATTGTTTATATCTCCACAGGAGAGGGAGAGAGAAACCAGGGTTCAACCCAGTACACAAAGACATGACTACAACATACTGACATGTACCAAGGAACCAATAGAGAGGTCTTCGGGGCTAGTTCCAATTCCAAATATGTGGACTCTCTCCCCCCGCCCACCAGAAGAATGCATAAAGCTATATACAGCTTGGGGAGAGGGGCACATCTGATTGGGGCACACAGGAAACATGAAAAGGGATGGAGAGGGAAGGGAACACATGCTAGCCCACCAAGCCCAGAAGATGATATTCTTGTTCAGAGCAGACAATGCACAGAGAGCTAGCCCCACCATGAGACATGAAGTCCCTCACTGACCCATAGTGCTACGGGGGACAACACTGGGAACACTGTACAGGAATTGTGCCTAATCTGACCCCATCACAGTAGGGTGAAACACTAAAGGCATGCAACAGAGCAGCAAGGGGAGCAAAGTGATGAAATCCCTGGGGAATACCAAAATTAGACTTTGGGGACAGAGTGTGGCACCCCATCAGACTCGACTGGAAAAAAATCCTAAAGTAAAAAATAGACCTGGAACTATTTTTAGGTTTTTCCTTTTTTGTCACTGGCTTTCCTTTTGTTGTTGTTATTTTGTTTTTGTTGTTGTTTTGTTGGTTTTGTCTTCCTTTCTTGTTTTGTTTGGTTTTGCCTGGTGTTTATGCGTATTAATGTCTCCGCATGTCTATCTAGATAAGATAGGTGGGATAAACAATTCAGAGATAAAAACAACTGGACTCAGGAGAGGGGAGGTGGGAGAAAGGAAGGGAAGAGACAACAAACCCAGGTACAAGAGAAAAACAAGTGAACTAAAAACAATGGAGAGAAGGGCATAGAATGCCTAGTGGGGCTTAATCAAGAGCAATGTAACAGCAAGGAATTACTAAACCTGAATGAAGGTTGAACATGATAGTGGGACAAGAGGAAAATAAAAGGAAATAAAGGAAAGAACTAGGAGGCAAATGATATTTATAGAGGACTACATCCAACTATGTACATATATAAATATATTTACAGTATATATAATGATAGGGAAATAGATCTATGTACTTATATCTATATATTAAGCATTAAGGTAGCAGATGGACATTGGGCCTCGACTCAAGTACTCCCTTAACACAAGAACACTTTGTTCTAATAAGCCGGCATTCTGTGATGCTCACCTTCCCGACACAATCGCTAAAGACAAAATGGGTACATAAGCAAATGTGGTGAAGAAAGCTGATGGTCCAGCTATCAAAAGATATAGCGTCTGGGATCTTAAAGGCTTGAAGGTAAACAAGTGGCCCTCTAGCTGAGATGCAACAAAGCCCACATGGAAGAAGCACACCAGCCTGTGTGAGCATGAGGTGCCGATGGGATCGGAATTATGCATCTAAGACCCAGAACAAAATCACACCAATGTGAATGGGGCGGGGGCCATTGAGTGGAGACCCAAAGCCCATCTGTAGACAATTGGACATCACCTTACAGACGGGTCACAAGGAAGAGATGAGCCAGTCTGGGTGCAGTATAGCAGCAATGAAACATACAACTTTCCTCTAGTTCTTTAATGTTTCCTTCCCCCCACTATCATGACCTCAATTTTACCTTACAAATCAGAGGAGACCAGAGCATGTACACTGCTACAAATAAGAGTGCACAACACAGGGAATCCAGAATAAATAAACCCCTCGGGCCAAGAATGAGAATAGAGATACCAGGAGGATAAGGGGAAGGTGGAAGCAGAAAGGGGAAATAGAACACAGGGATCAACAAATAACCCCCTCTCAGGGGACGAACAAGAAAAAAGTGAGTGAAGGGTGACAGAGGATGATTTAAGGTATGAAAATAATAATCTATAACTTATCAAGGGTTCATGAGGGAAGGAGGGAGGGGGAAGGGAAGGGGAAATGAGGAGCTGATATGAAGGACTCGAGTAGAAATTGATTTTGAAAATGATGATGGCAATATATGTATAAATGTGTTTGACACAATGGATAAATGTATAGATTGTTATAAGAGATGTAAGATCCCCCAATAAAAGTCTTTAATGGAAAATAAAATAAAATACCCATAGAGTTAGTTATAGCAACAGAAATATTTTTCATAATCCCAGTTTACATATATCATTACACTTACAAGCCTAACTCTATGCTACTTTACTTTTTGAAATGTGCAATGCACTCCAATCAGAGCCATCATCATTCCCCAGTGTCCCTTCTTGAAGTGGCAGAGGTAGTAGAGGAGCCAGGCCAGCACAGAATTGCCTGCTCAGATGAGAGGGAAGTGGGGCAGTGAAGTAGGACTGCCTGCAGGCTTCCGTGCCCAAGATGCTGAGGTCAAGGGGCCATGTCCATGTGACTGAGAGACTCAGGATCACAGAGGGACTTGACTTTGGGCTGAGGAGAGGTGCTGTGGTGGACCAATGACTGTATTCTTCATGTTTCAAGATCCCGACTTATGGTAACTTGCTAACTTCCCTAATAAACCTCCATAGTCATGACTATTATTGAGTTTTGTGTGGCCATTGCAACACATTATGAAACCTAGCAGGCTGGTGTGTCATGGGAGGAATGGCTGGCATCAGAATCAGGTAAAAGCAGATAAAGCATGGAGGCAACTGGTCTTGGACCAGAGTTAAGGTGATCAGACGCCCTGCTTTTGGTGGGACAGTTCTGATTTTTGGCATTTTTAAAAAGTCCCAATTTTTTAAAAGAATGCATGACAAGCTGCGGAATGGTCTATTTGGTACATATGGGCCAAAATTTTAATCAATGGTGTCAGTGGTGTCCTGCTTTAAATTTGGTCACCTTAACCAGAGTGGAACTGGATTCTCCTTCTCTTACCAAGTCAGCGGAGGTCAGATGCCACTTCCTCAGCTTGGAACCTACAAAATAGAAAGTCATATAGCACTTGGTTTTGCATTATAAAAATTATAAATACATAGATTACACAAGTAAAGGTGTCTCAGAAATTCTCAACGTTGCTATGCATCTGCCCACTTATGTTGACTATAGACATTGACAATACTTTTGGCTCATTAAATTGATTAAAGTAACTCTTAGGTAAGATGACTTATAATATGCTTTAAGTAGCCATTGAATTGCATGAAAGACAAAAACAGTTTTCAAGGTCTGAAGTGCTATAAATAAATGATCGATAAAGTTACAACCCACTGCCATTGAGCTGATTTTGACTCATGCCAACCCCGTGTGTATCAAAATAGAACTGTACTCTCTACGTTTTTCAATGGCCATTTTATCAGAAATAGATTTTCAGGGCTTTCTTCCAAGGCACCTCTAAGTGAATCCAAGCCTCTGACTTTTCAGTGCAGCCAAGCACATAGACTGTATGCACTACCTTTGCAGATTAAGTCCCAGATTTCCCATAAGAGTTTTATTTTATAGCTCCTACAGTTCTTGGTGCTATTTGACTCTCAATAAATATATTTGTTTTATATTAATTTATTTTATGTTCACATTCACTGCATTAAGAGCTCTCAAATATAGAAAGGGAGGACCCCTAGGCTATTTCAGTATTCTATATAAAAAAATGTAATGAAAGTTGTAGAGATTTTTTTAAAGTAGCTTCACAGATTTAGGACAATATGAGTATAATTGGCTTTGTACAAATGAAATCAACTCAGTTCATAATGGGGGTCATCTGCCATTTTTTGGCAACCACAAATGTAAGTTCTCTATACTTATACTATTGTCTGTTTTATGTGAAAACAATGAATTATTATTAATGAATGTAATTTGATAAGGGAAAAATCCAAATTCAAGGTTTATAGAGTTACAATGATTAAATAATGATTAATGAAGAGCTCTGCTCACATAGTGGTAATGCATTCAGCAGAGATCTAAAAGGTCCAAAGTTTGAAATCACCAGTCACTCCGAGGAAGAAAGGTAGGCTTTCATTTTCCTTAAAGAGGTACAGACTCGGAAATTCGCGGGGCAGTCGTACCCTGTCCTATATGGTCACTATGAGCTGACATCTGGTTTTAGGAGTGCCTTAATCTCCAATGGCTCTAATTTATTCATCTATGTCTTTGGTTCGAGGTTACTTTAGTCGCACCCACACACTTGGCAATTTTTAACCTTCAAGCAGACATTGTCAACGGAGTCCTTGAAAAGATTCATACCGAGAGAGAAAATGAGCACCATTAAAAAAATCAAAAGAAGCTACAAATGTTTACCTATAAAATTTTTATAAATACTGAAGGAAAAAAGTTGAGTATTTTAGAAAAGAATACATGTTTGGGCAAGAATCTGTGGAAGAATGGTAACAAAATAAAACAAAAAAGAGAGTTGAGAATGAGGGTTCCTGAGGTAAAACAACCTCTGTTTAGTATTCCCCGCAGAGCCTGAAGTGAACGCAAAGGATACTTCTAAGAACCTATTAACAAAGAAGAGGTATTGCTCTGAGGCGAAAGATGCCACAGACGAGGTGATAAACCCTGGGCAGCTGGAGTATTCATGGGCGTGCCCACTGACCTCAAGGTAAAGGAAGAACTGACTATATTCTCCAAGCAAACACTGGCAACTGCGCACTGCTCCAGAGCAGCCCGCCAAGTAAGGGTCCTTATCTGAAGTCTTCTCAATTTATTTGGCATGTAAAATTGCCTTTTAAATTTCCAGACAATCGATCGGCAGGGAAGGTGGCCAGTGGAAGAATTATTCTAAAACGGTAGGTTTCTCAGGTGGGAACTACCTTGGTTCTTGGCTTCACATGAGGAAGAATTCACACCAAAGCCCGGTTTGTGATCCAAGTGGGGTTTTAGAAAAGGACAAAAGGACGGAAGAAGTTTCAGGTTTCACAGTCACTTAACACGTGCACCTCGTGGGACTGCGCGCCCACACATAGCGGCCTGAGGCCGGAGAGACCAGGGCACAGCGCGGCAGAAGAGCAGCTGAAAAAAATGGGCAGGGGTCTCAAAGTTCCTTTAGGGCCTTAGGCTGGGAGGCGTGGTCAAAGGTACTGGTTGACCCCATTGACTGAATTAAGTCCACCTGGCCGAGTTTGGGCCAACCCAGGTGTACCGCCTCCCTGGTTCACGGGCTGAATTTGGAGCATGTCCCTTTACCTTTATTGGCTTCCACCTTTCTGTAGGGGACCTTGGCGTGTAGAGGAACAACCGACCCCTGGTTCCTGTCTAGCTACCTAACAGGTTTATCTACTTACAAAGCTCTGCGACCAATGGGATTGTGTAAAAGTGACAGTCCTGCCTGTGGCTGAAGGCTTCTGGCATTTCCAAGTAAAAATATATTTGTTCCCCAAGAAGACTGTACAGTCATTCCTCCTTATAGCAGTCCCTTTTAATGCTATTCTCTTTCAATGCAGCATTGTTATGAATCAGTCTGAAGTCAGTGGAAACGCCTGCGTTTCACAGAGCTCGACTTTTCCCAGACTGACTTTATATTTGAGGATGTTTCATCCTTCGGAGATGATAAAGAGGCTTCAGAAACAAAGGAAAAAGAAACCTGAGAGAATGTACGAGAAGTGACCAGCACAGTTTCCTTACCACTGTCTTAAATAAACACAGTCCTTTCTGGCTTCAGAACAGTGTGCTATAGAATCAACGTGTTCTCTTAAAACCACCGAGGAAAACAGAAAGGAAATGATTCAAAAGTCAACAACTGAATGTAACCAGGTGTATTAGACAGCTCTGGGGCTGCGCTCCTCTCCTTTAGAGGCCTTCTCCATGCAGCAATTGCAAGTGCTGTTCCCAAACCCCGCTCCTTGCTGCCTGCCCTCTGGCATGGACTAAACAGTTAATGGCCAAGCTGGGTGAAACCCATCCAGTGGCTATGAGCACATTGCTATAAAAAATGTAGTCTCATGATATCTTTAGTAACATCATTTTAAAAAGATGAAGGACTTTAATCCATGAGAGATAGATTATAAAGCTTAAAAAAGGAAAATCATTTCTAATGTCAAATCTCAATTCTTTCTGCGTTTCTTTCTCAAACTGCATATGTGATGAACATGTAAAGGTGTTTTCAGCATATTATTAATACTTCAGAAGATAATGAAGGAATGGGACACTTTGTGGAAGCTTTCTGTTCAACTGAATGGCCATAGCAGAGCACCAGAGTTGGGTACTGTGTGATCACGTGTGTCTATCTGCATTGACCTTTGAAATGGCCTCTGCCTCTCACTTACAGGCTGGAAGAAATGAGACATATACACAATCTGTATTTGATAGAAAGACACCTATCATAGCAATAAGGCATCTATATAACTAGCTTCCTGACAAGACAATAATGGATGCTGATTTTTGTGGAATATTAATTCAGCATAAAGTTCTCTTCTTCATGAGGTTCTCTTTCCTCTTTTTCCCAACTGTTTTACTGGCATATAATTCACATAGTATACAATTCAATAGTTCAATCACACCAAGAAGTATTGTACAATTAGCACCACAATCAGTTTTGGAATATTTTCTTCATTCTTGTATACATCATCATTAGTTTCCCATTTCCCCTCAACCTCCCCAGGCATAATCCTAAGGAACCATCAATCCAGTTACCATCTCTATAGATTTACCAATCCTGGTAAACACAGAAATACCAATTTAGAAAGACACTTTTAAAACCAACAATAATGACAAAGTAAAATAGGTAAAAACTTCAATCAAAAAGAAAACATAAAATATTGAAAACTAGAACAACTTTAAATGGATCATATGGGAGATCAAATGATAGGGTACTACATTTTAATCTACCTGTTTCTGCAACAATCTTTTGCCAATGTATTCTGCATAAGGTTATGCACCTCCCTGGTCCATGGTCAGAGAGGATTCCCCAGGGGCTTAATCCGTATGCATTTACCCTCCCCCGCTCTTTTTTTAAAACTTAAATAGTTTTAAAATGGGTCAAAGATTAGATAAAATGATAAGACATTACATTCAAACCTAACTACTTCCACTATAACTGACTTTACCATGCTTTCTGATAACAGGGTTAGTCAGATTCCTAAACAATGTTCGGAGGGGATTCACCAGAGACTTATTAATTCACATGTGCCCCCATAAAGGGGTAAGTGGATTTTCAGCTTCCACTTTCATTCATAACCTTCTACAAATGAGGCATTTTCAATGTAAACTCTGATGCCATTCCCTCCTATAGATTTGGCTTATATTATTTATAGTCCTTGGATCAGGCTGGTGTGCTTCTCCCATGTGGACATAATTGATGTCTTTGACCTAGATCACCCTTCATTCTTTCAGGTCATCCAAATGCCATGAGGACCCAGGTCACAGTTCAATGTCCACACAGACATTCCTGTCTACTGTAGAACTCATTCAATGCTGTGCTCGGACACTCCAAGTCCTACTTTGTGTCAGACCTTGCCGTTGACACTGACAAGCTGTAAGCAGCATTCCTCTTTTCCTTTAAAATGTGAAATCTCTGTTGTTGTTTTTTAACCATTTACCCGTTTGTCCTCAGATATCCTATAAATTTAGTCTGTGCCAGAGTCTCCCAATCCCTGCTGCATAGATGGTGGGAAAAAGTCTGCTTGCATTTGGCCTAATCTCTTCTCCACTTACAGCCTTCCTGATAACAATCTTTTTCTCCCTGACTTCTACTCTGGAGCTCTAATTAGAATGCAAATAATCCACTAGTTTATACCAATCCATTAAGCACTTAAGCATCTTCCTCAGAGTGTTCCAAGGAGTAATAGTTCACAATATATTTCTACAATAAACTGTTTCTATCTAATGGAAACATTATTCATTTTTGAAGATTTAAAGTGCAGATTGACACAGAAATGTTACAGTAAGGAAATTCATTGATCTTTGTTCAATCCCACATCTCCAATTTTTTTTAATCATTGAACCTTTTCACTAGTAATGAATGTGTAAAATAAAATAACTGGTGATCCATGGCAAGCAAGGAACGTTGCGAGCCATGTTCCTATATATTTTAGATATTTGTCATTAATGTTTTAGGCTAGACTATAACCAAAGTGACTTTGTCTTTGAAACATGTAGTAGTAATAATAACCAGTAAATCATATTATACAGAAGATGAGTATATACTTAACAAGTTGTCATTAAATTGGCGGCCCTAACTCATGGAGAGTCTTTGTATGTCAGAATAGAACTGTGCTTCATGGAGTTTTTCAGTGGCTGTGACCTTCTGAGAGTCACTCAATCAGTCTTTCTTTCTTCTTAGACCCAAACATCCAAACCCTGTGAACCCTGCTGAGCCCAAACATCCAAACCCTGTGAACAGCCAAGAGCTCTAACCATTTGCACTACCCGCGTACTCCGCCAAGCATGACACGCTGGTGCTGAGTAAGTGGCCTATGATTGCTCAACCTCTCTGGAATAATCATTTGGCAGCTCTCAAATTTTCCAGAGTCTTACATAAATGCCACTTTTATTTATTTATTTATGGGCTCAGTCAACTTCAGGTCTCATCGTTGGGTCCATTTTTTTAAATGTACTCTTGAAAAAATGGGTTGACAGATTATCTGAAAAAGAATTAAAGGCAAATATTGACTGCGAGCTACTGACTTGCTGCTTGACACTGAAAAAGTACTTTAATTTCCTTAGTCCTCAGTAATATTACTTCTAAAATGAAGCTTCTGAGATAATGACCTGACCCAAATGCTGGGTGAATTATCTAATTCATAACTCATGCTTGCTCAGAAGGTAAATAAAGACACAAATAGGCAGATATCATTTTGCTCAAATGCTTGGAAATCTCAGCCTGTGTATTTATCACATATAAAGAGGAAGGCTGTTTTGTGTGTGT
Organism: Echinops telfairi; assembly: GCF_000313985.2. NCBI lineage: Eukaryota > Metazoa > Chordata > Mammalia > Afrosoricida > Tenrecidae > Echinops > Echinops telfairi. The sequence continues at coordinate 1,655,428 of NW_022103906.1, forward strand.
TGCTTTAAGCATCTCTCCAAAGATTACAAACTTTCATGAGAAAGAGGTGAATTTCCTGGTTCAAAGACTGCAGTTCAAATTTGTCCTACTCGGTAGGCTACTTGAGCCGCGCTGAACAGAAGTGTATGGAGAATGAAAGGGCTCCAGTGGAAGTGAAGACTTCTACTGGACTGAGAAATGCAGGTCTTGGCATTAGAGGAGTCTACTGACTACCTGTCCCATAAACCATTCTGAATCTGCAGCCATCAAGCCTACAGCCAAGGCCTGTCGCTGACTTCGTTTGTTCCTGGTTGGAAATTTATTACAAAGCTTTCAGAGAAAATAACATTGCTTTCTGAATGACTTCTGAAATGACTTATGCTTCCTGTGGCATCTCATTGAGCCATTACTTTTGCCTGCCTTAAGAGGGATCTCACTTATGATGAAAGTAGAAAAGTGAGCAGGTTCCCAGTAGACCGATTAACATAAAATATCCCTAAGAAAGTTAATCCAGGGAACTTTTAGAACTGTTTATGCTGGAAAGTCTTAAAAATAAGAAGTAACAAGGTTCATGTGTTAGTACAAATTGCAGAAAACTTGATAAATAAGATGCAAATGTAAACTTCTTAGTAGCCTGAAGACCTTATACTATATAGCTTTAAATCACAATTTCTCTGTTTAATATGAAGTTAAAATAATAACTGCTCTTCCAAATTTACAATGTAATAATTCTATTGCTTTGTAAACTACTCTATCATCACTCTCCCCCAAACTTTTTCAAATGTAAATGCCTCATTCCTATATTTAATTATGTTTCTTGAAGTCATATATGTGATATTATGACCACCATCAAATATGTTGTTGTTTTGTTTTTGTTGTTGTTGCTAGGTGCCATCAACTTGGCTCTGATGCATAGAGACCCCATGTACAACAGAATTAAACAACATCTTACACAAGTACTTCCTTTGGCCTACTAGTTTTCAACAATATAGTAGTATTCCAAAAAGAGAAAATATATTAATTTATTGTTACATCCTCGTTATCTAGAAGATTGCTTAGAAAATGCTTAGAAACTCTACAAATATTTACTGCTGACATTGACTATTTTCTTTCAATGCATAAAATCGAATCTTCTTATCATAGCTCTCAGGCCCCTTCTGACTTCTTCAATACGACCATTTACCATTCTTGAATATAGCTCTGTGATGAGGACTTGGACAAGCTTACTCATCTCTGGGCCTCAACATGTCACTGTCCAACATGGTAGTCATTAATCAAATATGACTACTGAAATAAAATTAAAACTTCAGCTCCTCAGTCACATTGGTTCAATGGGTACCTTTGGCTAGCGAGTGTCATATTGAAAACACCAATATCAACTACTTAAACCCTCACAGAGAGTGTGATTGCACTGCACCGGTATAAAGTAGTGCCTGCCATATTGTAGGCACTGAGGAAATCATTATTCAAAGAACAATTTACTAGCAGGAGGGAAAAAGCTCCAAAATTCTTTGAAAATGCTTGTTCTTCCCTTTTCAAGTTCCTTTCCTGAGGAATAATCAAAGTGCAGTAGAATTGACCCCACACTGGCCAAGCTATTATAGCCCATGCAGGCAACGGTTTCTAAAGGGAAAGAGAATTTTGGATGTCACAAGAAATGAAAGAACAGCTACCTCTGCCAGAGCTTTTACTAATGTGATACCTTTAGATATTAAGAGTTATAATTTCTTTAGAGGCTCAAAATTTCACGTAAAATATTCTGAAGAAATATTTAGAAATTTAACATACTGAAAGTTACAGCTTCTCATAAGGAAGGAAATAAGAAGGGCATAATGGAGATGAGAGTGTAAGGAAAAAAGAGTAGAGAGAAGTAACACACCCAAACCTTGTCCTTCCCAAACCTAAGTGGAATTGACGAAACCATAGCAAGCTTATCAAGGTAAAAAGGGAGCCTTCAGAAGAAACAAAATTAAGAAAGAAAAAGGAGTCATGATTATAGATTGATGATTTAAAAGATAAAAGGATACAGAGAAATGAAATTTTGATATATGCTACATTATGGATGGACCTTGGAAACATTACACTTAGTTATACAAGTCAGACATTAAAGAATGGCTATTGCATAATCTCACTTCTATGAAATGAGAAGAATAGTCCTGTGCATAGAGACTAATTTATTAGTGCTTATCAGGGACTGGGATTGAACTTGGAATGGGGGTTGTTGCTGAAGAGACATGAGTTTCTGTTTGGGGTGATGTTAACTTTGGGATAAAGATAGTGGTGATAACATCATTGCATTGTGAATGCAATCAATGCTGCTGAGTTGTACAATTAAAAATGGTTCTATATGTATTACTACCATACTTTTAAAAATAAAAAAAGAAAGGAAAAAGAAAAGTTACAGCTCCTAACAATCACGATGAAATTGCTGTCTTTGCCTTGATTCACCTGTACAAGGTCATCTCTAAAGAGCTGTGCACCTTTTAGGCACTGTGACTGTAGAGATGCACATGGCAGGATATCTATACATGCAGAGATTAGTGGTCTCTACACTGCAATTATCAACAGATAGATTGAGAATAAAGAAGAGTTGTGGTATCCTTTAAGAGCTTGGGGGAGAATAAATCTGGCTGTTAAATTCTGGGAAGAGTACCCAGAGAAGCCAGTTCCTAGCTAGGTTTTGTAAAAATGACTAACTTCGCAGGGCAAAGATGATAAAGGGTAACGCTGGGAGTGAGAATGGGCTACAGGCAGAGGGAACACTGCCATGCATTCTCTTCGCAGAGAGGAGAGATGCATGGGGCTGGAGATAGGCTGCACTAGCACTACTGGGAGAAAAGAAGCCTCATTAGTCAACTCATCGGGTTTTGTGAAAGAGCAACTCATTGCTGAAAATGAGAAAAAGCGAAATAAAATAAGGTTATGACAAATAATTAGGGTCCGGATAGAAGAAAATTTAGTAATATGCGAAGTTTCTATTCAGCAGGCACAAAATTAGATTGACCGCCAATATCATTTTCAATCCAGAAAAAGCTGTTCCAATCACTTGATCAATTGGGACATCATATAATATTTTTTGCAAATTTATAGTGGATTGGTAATGGGACATTCTTCAAATGTCCATCTTAGAATCACAGAGGAAGAAACCTCAACGGGCTCCTCAGTGGAGCCTACTGATTCCTGATGGGACCACCCTAGATTTCTATCACAGGAATAATTATCCCCCTCGTAGTGAGGATCCTTGGTGGTCTGTGAGTTAAGAATTGGGCTGCTAACGGACAAAGTCAGTGATTCAAACCCAACAGCCACTCCACAGGAGAGAAAAAAATGAGACTGTCTGTTTCCATAAAGATTTAGGTCCTTGGAAACCCAGAAGTTCAATTTGAGTTAGAATTGAGTTGATAGCAAAGGGTTTGGTTAAAGGAATGAAACAGAAGAACTCAAGTTGTAAATTACACCGCTACATTTACTACACCATTATTGGTGATCTAATAAGCATAGTGTCTCCTATGGTAGGGCCCAAGTAAAATCAATAGTATTAAAGCTTGTAGTTGGCCTTTAACATTTCCCTACCCGAATACTATTTTCCTATTTGTTATTATCTATTAATTTCCGTAAGATGATATCTATGCTTTCTGTTTTAGTAATACACAGATAGTACTTGATCTATTTTGAGCTCTGATGAACTTCACTAGTGACTTTTTTTTCACTTTAATAGATATAGAAGCCCTGGTGGAATTATTTACCCATTGGGTGGCTAAACACAAGATCAGCAGTTCAAAACCACCAGCCACTCTGATGAGCTTTTCTACTCCTGTAAAGAGTTACGGAAACCCATGAGGGTAGTTCTTCCCTGCCCTATAGGTTCATTATGAGTCAGACTTGACTCAATGATAGTAAGTATTCTTAGTAATATATGCCATATACAATGTTGCTGCAGATAATTTGCTGATCGTATCATTTTTAGATGTTCACTTTCATGTGTTTATAAGTAAACTCCCAAACAACCCCAAACCTCCTAACTCCCAAAACAAAGATTGGATTTATAACGATGCTGATAATCAGAGGTAACAATAATAGATTTTTAAAAGATGATTCAACTTCTGTCAGAACTGATTTATAATGGAATCATGGGATCAGAACCCGTCATAAACTGGGGACAACTTGTACTTAGGTAATCCTGATGTTATTTCAAACATCTTTAAAAATTAACCTACTTAATATTCAACATATATAATCATGAAAAAAATGCATAATCACTTCCCTATAAAGGAGAGAATAAGACTCAACCATGGTAACACAACACAATTAGTGGTGACATTAAAATTCATAATGACCTCAACTTCATAATGGCCTCAATAACTGCTCAAAATATTATTTCTTTCCATAATGAAGATCCCAATCCTTTTCCTTTTCTTCAGATTTTGCCCTAATATATGAATGGGTTTAGATAAGCCAGATTCTTTACTACAAAGTAATGCAAAGCACTTCCAACAAAACCTCTAAAAGAGCAAACTCTAATTGGCCAACCAAGGAAGGAAAATAATTATCTAATTACACAAAGGTGTCTCCACAGTGACGATGCCAAGACAAAATGTAACTCATGCATTTATGTCAGCCTGCTCGCTCTCGACAAAATGTAACTCATGCATTTATGTCAGCCTGCTCACTCTCGCTGAAGACGTTTATATAAAAAGTTAGAGAGAGAGACATTTCTGTAAATTTCAACATTACAAGTGAAAATGAAATAATATGATATGCTATCTGGACACAATTTTGAAATGGTTATGAGAAAACACCGGAAGTGCTCACTGGTCTATGCCAATAAATTTAGAAGACAGCACCCAGCTGAAAGAGATGCATGTTTGTGACCATTCCAAAAATTGGAAATTATTGAACAATTTCATCATACAAGTAAAATTTTGATGAAGATAATTCAAAAATGGTTACAGCAGCACATCAACCACTAGCATAAGTTCAAGCTTGATTCAGAAGATTAAGGTGGAATAAGGGATATTGCTGCTGATGTCACAAGGATCTAATCTAAAAGCAAAGAATACCAGATGTTTACTTGTGCCTTATTGACTATGCAATGGCATTTACTGTGTGGATTACAGCAAATTATGGATAATAATGCAAAAACTGGGAATTACCTAAGAGAAACTGCACACAGACCAAGAGAACCATGCAAACAGAAAGAGGGGGTACTACATGGGTTCAAATCGGGAAAGATGTGGAGTAGGGTTATATTCATTCACCATATTGATCCAGTCTCTATGCTAAGCACACAATAGATTGGAAGAGCCATACAGCATAAGGATTGAAGAAACACTCATTCAAAAACTGTGATATACACATGGCATGTTTTCCTTGCTGAAAGAAGATACCCCAGGTTTTCTGGACACCCACTTATATGCTCAGATCCTGCTATAAAATATGCACATTAAATCTTGGAGTGAATGTGAAAGATGGCAGATTGCCGCTGAATGCATTTTCTCTGTTCGACCAATACATCCTGGGATTAGTTATGGACAAATCCCAGAACTGATTATAGCTGATTAGATTGAAGAATCCAGATTTGCAACAGCACTCATTATGTATTAAGGAGGCTGTGATAGATTTTATGTTAACTTGAGTGGGCAGGGATTCTCCCATGGTATGTTCTAGCATAGTGTGGTCAACTCCAAGATGGGATCTTCTGTGATGCAGCTAAGCAGTTGAGGGGAAACTAGCCCTCCTTATTCTAGTCATAGCCCTGATATAATTAAGGGAGGTTTCAGTTAGGGTACAAGCTAGTCTCAGTATAGATTGGCATTGGGGCAGCTAGCTGACTTCTCCTGCTGTATTTGGATCCTGCATCTAGTTCATCAACTTCCCATGTTTTTCCAGGAGCCATCAGTAGACAGCTGACCATACATACATTTAGCTGATCTCAGATTCATTTAGCCTGTTTTCTTCATGCTTCATCTTTCTGCCTCCTGTTCAACAATCCCTGCAGCTATGGGAGTCAGGATAAGCCTCCAGTTTACATCGGACCCATAGACTTGTACCATAGACATACCCACCTCTACAATTGTAAGCCATATCTTGATCTACATCTATTTTTATATACATATATAAGTATCGCTGTTTTGGCTTCTTTAAAGAACATAGCCTAACACAGAGTTATAGTTAAGGAAAGTTGTAGCGATACACTTAAATCATCAGAATTTAAAATAGAGGTAGGTGTCCAGGGGAGGTGAAGATGAAGAGCTCTGGGAACCATTATGAAGGAGGAGATGTCAGATGGCATTTTGAATTTAATTTGAAGGATGCATTTGATTAGAGAATGCAGCAGTAGGGGAATACGTGAAGGAATCCACTCTCAGTAAAATTGTGACTCATTTCTCTATCTTAGTGAATTCAAGCAAAATACCAAGATATTAACCAGAGTTTCAAGCCTCTGCTAGGAACTTTCGGGGCAGAATCTATCATTACATTCAAATATTTGGTAGGCACTCAATGTTTTTGAAACACAGAATTTGACAGTAATTGCTTGGCAGTAGATAATCATCATTTTCACTCACATCAGTCTCAGTTGTAAATATCTGAAGAGGTGGACTTTGACTGTTGTTTTTTTTCCAATCATTTTGAGATCACCTTCCTTAATCTAGGATTGCCTTGGTACCCCAAGCACGCTGCTGCCAACATCCATCTCCCATTATGTTCTGCCAATGCCTGCCCAGATTTACTCCTACTTTTGAGACACATCAAGCAAACTGATTTTTCAAACTGGGACATGTCTTTGATTAGCAGAACTGCTGGTTCATTAGTTGGGAATCAAATTCCGGTCATCATTGGGCCTCCACTCAAGCACTTACTCAATGCAAGAACATGTTGTTCTATTAAATTGGCATTCCAGGATGCACACCTTCCCGATATGATTACTGAAGAAAAATGTGAACATAAGCAAATGTGGTGAAGAAAGCTGATGGTGCCCGGCTACCAAAAGATATAGCGTCTTGGTTCTTAAAGGCCTGAAGATAAACAAGCGGCCATCCAGCTAAGAAGCATCAAAACCCACATGGAAGAAGCACACCAGCCTGCCTGACCACAAGGTGGAGAAGGGACCAGTTATCAGACATCAAAGAACTCAAAATCATGTCAGTGGGTGCCCACCTTCCTGATATAATCACTGAAGACAAACGTGTGCATAAGCAAATGTGGTGAAAGCTGATGGTGCCCAGCTATCAAAAGATATAGCATCTGGGGTCTTAAAGGCTTGAAAATAAACAAGCGACCAACCAGCTCTGAAGCGACAAAGCCCACACGGAAGAAGCACACCATCCTGTGTGACCACGAGCTGTCAAAGGAATCAGATATCAAGCATCAAAGAACAAAAACTCATATCATTGTAAAGGTGGGTGTGTGCAGAGTGGAGACTCAAAGCCCATCGGCAGGCAACTGGACACCCCCTTACTGAAGGGTTGTGGGGAGGATATGAGCCAATCAGGGTCCAGGGTAGCAACGATGAAACATATAACTTTCCTCTAGTTCTTAAATGCTTCCTCCCCACCACTATCATTATGCCAATTTTACCTTACAAATCTGGCTAGACCAGAGGATGTACATTGGTACAGATAGCAACCGGAAACACGGGGAATCCAGGACAGATGACTCCTCCAGTACCAGTGGTGAGAGGGCTGATGCCTGGAGGGTGGAGGGAATGTGGGGTAGAAAGGGGGAACTGATTACAAGAATCTATGTATAGCCTCCTCCCTGGGGGATGGACAGCAGAGAAGAGGGCTGGGAGAGATGTCGGACAGTGTAACTTTTGACAAAACAATAATAATTTATGAATTATGAAGGGTTCATGAGGGAGGGGGACTGGGGAGGAAGGGGGAAAATGAGCAGCCAATATTAAGCGCTCAAGTAGAAGGCAAATGTTTTGAGAATGATGAGGGCAACAAATGTACATGTGTGCTTGACACAATGGATGTATGTATGGATTGCGATAAGAATTGTATGAGCCCCAAATAAAATGATTTTTTTTTTAATTCCGGTCACATACACCACATTTACTGACATCCAGTAGCTTCTGACTCAGCAACCCTGAAGGACAGAGTACAATTGCCCTTGTGGGTTGGTTTGTTTTCAATACATCTTTTTATTGGGGGCTCTTGCAGTTCTATAGCGAGCCATACATCAATTTTATCTAGCACATTTGTATATATGTTGCCATCATTTTCAAAACCTTTTCTTTCTACTTGAGCCCCTGGTATCAGCTCCTCTTTTTTCCCCTCATTCCCCCACCTGCACACCCTTGTGATCCATTGATAATATATAAATTATTTTTATTTTCATATTTTGCACTATCCGTTGTCTCCCTTCACCCATGTTTCTATTGTTCATCCCACTGGTGATGTGTGTGTGGTGGGGTGGGGTAAGGGTGTAGGGGGGGCTTATGGGTTTTTGTGACTAAATCTTTCCTGGAATAGAAAGCCTCATCTTTCTCCTGTGAAGTGGCTGATGGTTTCTAACCGCCGACTTCACAGTTACAGTCCACTCTGTAATCCACTCTGCCACCAGGGCTCGCCTCTAATCTGCCATGGTGAAGGTGAAATTTCTACCATTGACCAATCCCTGGTACTTTAGACACACTCACACTCACACACACACAATGACACACACACACGCATACACGGGTGCTACTTTATTCTTTGAGGACTCATAATCATGAAAGAGAGACTCGGGTTGGACTTCGGCCATGCCTCTCTAGTTCACCTTTTTTCCAACACAGAAAGGTTTCCATTTCTTTCTTCCTCCCATTTTCTGTAACCAAGCCTTATTTCTAAGATATTATACATCTACTCTTAGCACATTGCCTGTAACAGGTATGGTTTTCACAATCAGGATAAACAGCTTATATATTTTTCCTGAAATTGACACGTTATCCATACAAAGATAAAGTGAACAATGAACAACCTGTCATGCCTTCCAAACTATCATGTCTGTCCTGTGATTTGAAAAGGCAATAGAATCAATAAAAAAAATTAGGATATTTTCCAAGCATCACAGGTATAAACCTTATTCTTTCTTGGTTGTCAAAATTACTTTTAACAATTTTTTTCAGAAGCATACTGAAATTAAAAAACAAAAACCAAACAAACAAAAACCCACTCCAATTAATAATAATTTTTAATTTATTGGCAAAGATGTAATAAAATATTTAAAGAGATTGTTGCTAGGGCCGCAGTTCATACATGCATGGGCTTATTTAGGGCAAAACTTTAAAAAACTTCTCTCTTTGGTCAACTCATGGCTACCGACAAATTCAGTAATAGACTTGTCTTAGTTTTCTTCGGGTACCTTCAGATTAAAAGGATGCTGAAAAAAGTATTGTGTAAAGATAAGTTAGTTCAAAGAGCTGATCTTTCCATCAATCCTTTAAGCAAGATCAAAGACTATATTTTTAAATATAGGCATTTGACATTTTACTATTGAGATGTATGAATTCTTGATACATTCTGGATATAAGTCTCTTATCAGATATGTAGCTTGCAACTGTTTTTGTCCCATCCTGTGGTTGTCTTTTCACTTTCTTAATGGTGTCCTTCAGAACATAAATGGATTTTAATTTTGATGAAGATTATTATGTTTCTTTTGTTACTTAGGTGTCATTTTGAACAGTCTTTTGTTCAACCCAAGGTCACAAAGCTTTACTCCTTTGTCGTTGCTTTTGTTTTTCCTAAGAATAGTTTACTTTTTTATTTTAAATTAATCATTTTATTGGGGGGTGCTCTTAAAAATCTTATAACAACCCATCATTCAATAATATTAAGCACACGTGTGCATGTGTTCCCATAACATTTCCAAAACAATTTCTTTCTTCTTGAGACCTTGGTATCAGTTCCTCTTTTTCCCCTCCCTCCCCCACCCTCCCACCCCCATGAATCCTTCATAAATTATATATTATTATTGTTATTTTGTGTCTTACACTGTCCGTTGTCTTCCTTCACCCACCTTTCTCTATTCAAAATGATGTTAGTTATAGATATTTCATAAGTCTACTTAATTAAGTGATCTTGTTTGTTTGGTTTTTTAATCATTGAAAAGGTCTTTTTCTCAGCCTTTTTCTACTTCAATCAACATGACGATGCATTTTCTTTCCTTCCATTCTATAAACGTGGGTATTGCTTTGATTGGTTTTCATACATCGAGCATCCTTACTTTCTTTCCATTTCTTATATTCTACTTAGTCTTGGTATGCAATCCTCTTTATATATTGTTGGACTCAGTTGGCTAGTATTTTGCTTTAAATGTCTACATCTAGATTTTATTAGGGCATTAAAGACCTACTGCAAGTTGGAATTGATTCTATGGCAATGAGTTTGGTTTGGGGTTGAGTTCAAGGAGCTCTGGTTGTGTAGTTGGTTATACGATGGGCTCTTAACCACAAGGTCAGTAGTTCAAACCCACCAGCTGCTCTGATGGAGAAAGATGAAGCTTTCTGTTACCACAAAGATTTGTTTCTTTGGAAATCCATATATATTCATATATGAAATCCATATATGAAACACTAGTATTAGTTCTTCATTAAATATTTGACAGAAGTAATCAGTGAAGATGTTTTAAAACCTTTGCTTAAAAACTATTAATCCAAAAAAAAAAAACTATTAATCCAGTATCTTGAGGTGTTATAATTCAGTTCAGATTTTCTGTTTGGTTTTGAGCCAGCTTGTAGTTTATGTTTCTCCCAGACTTGGTCCATTTCAGAGTTACCTAACTTGTTGTGGATATTGAGTTGTTCCTTTAGGAGCCTCGGTGGCATAGTGGGTTGCGTGTCGGGTTGCTTACCAGCTCTTCCAGGATCCTTTCTGACAACAGGCCAGGCATGTGAATAGCCTTGCTAAGCAGAATGCACTGGAAAATGGATTGTTGCAGTTGCAGCCAAGTTAAATTTTAGCATCCTATCATTGATCTCTTATGATTCATTTAAATTTGTTTTAACCTTTAATATTTTCTACTTTATTTTAGACTGATTTTTTAAAATCTGTTTTGATTTGTTATTCTTGTTAGTTTTTCTTATTTGTTAGGTCTTTTTAAATGTTTTTCTGTTTATGAAATCCAGTATTGGTAAATCTATAGGGAGAGTAACTGGACTATTAGGGGTATGGCAGGGGAAGTTAAAGGGCAATGGGGAGCTAATAACTACAAGGATGAAGAAAATGCTCTAAAACTGATTGTTTTGATGATTGTATAATTCTTCTTGATGTGATCTAACTACTGAATTGTACGATATGTGAAATGTATGCCAATAAAACCATTGGAAAAAGAATGAGGAACAGTTCAGGTGCTGTTGCTTTCATAGGAAGCATTCCTGGATGATTCCATGATGGAATAGATATCCTTATCCTTTCTATATATTCCTGCATCCAGTGTTATGCCCTTGATCATGCTGCACTGGCCACAAACCTGCCGCAGAATCCTTTCTGTGGATTGAGGAAGGTGACTTCAGTAACGCATCATGGTGGACATAAACTGCCTACACATTCATCCACTTTTCCTCTGGGAACAGTTTTGGCCAATACATTAGTCCTAAAGTGGAGACCTGACCCTGATTAGGGTTAAATAAATATGGCTGAGAAGGAACCCAGATCATGCTGGCTAATCGTTAAGCTGTTAACCACAAGGTAAATAATTCACACCTACCAACAACTCTGCAGGAAAAATATGAGACTGTCTACTCCTGTAAAGATTTACAGTTTCTGCAGACATGCATAGGGCGACTTTGATTCAGAATTGACTCTCTGGCAGGTTTTGATTTGGGGGTTTGGGGGAGTGGTAATGCGTGACCACTGTGACCAACGTCAACAATCAAAATATGCTATTGCCCAGTTAGGAGGTAAATTCAGATATTAGTGGGTGATCCAAAGCAGGGGAAATAAAATTCTCCCTCAGAATTTAGAACATTGGAAAATAAATTTTCTTTCTTCCTCTGAGAATCTTGCTAGAAGAAATATAATGGAGGTCTATTTATTGTTGATGTGTGTGTGTGTGTGTTCGTATTCCCCAGCTGCTTGCAGGAAGCAGAATGCAATAGTTAAGAATGAGAGCAATATATAGAGGGAGAAGGTGAGCAAAAAGAGATTAAAGTGAATGGAATGCAGGGATGGATGGATGGATGGATGAATGGATAGATGGGTAGGTGGAAGGGTGAATGAATAGAAAACAAATGATTTTCAACATTATTTAAACACTTATATGTAGCCATGACTGACAATCACATTTTCCCCTAGATTATTATCATATATGAGCCAACAAACTCTATGGACTAAGCTAGATTTTGCTAGCTTTACTGTTATTTTCTATGAAAGTGAATGGCCTTTTTTTTCTTCCCTGATCTCTTTTGAATTCCCTCTTCTTTATTAATATTTTCTTTGACTATTCCGTTTCTATCTATAGCTTTTTCTTTCCTCCCTGGGTTTTCAAAATTTTATATTTTCCTATAGTCTCCATGTTCCAAATCATTTCTTCTTTTCCTACAAAAAGATTTTTACCTTTGTTTTCGTTTTGTTTTGTTTTTAGGTTCTGGTGTATTGAGGTTATGCTAGTTAACAAGAAGGGGTCCAAAATTTGTTCAGAGTACAAGTAAGGAGGACATTTTGTACCTTAATTAAAAGAAATGAATAATGGTGGTTTGCTTACTTTAGCTATTCTTGTCCTTTAAATGCCAATCTTGTAGATCTCCACACTTAACTTCATCCTCTCCAGTTCCACACACTTGTCCTCTTGGTAAATCTTATTAATAACCGTGCCTTCGGTGGGTATGTGCAGGTTGATGGTTCCCAAGCATTTGCCATCTTACCTTCTTATATTCCTTATAAGGATTTCCAAACTTTCACTGAGCTTCCAAAAAAGTATCTCTCAAGTTCTTTAGTGCATGCATGACTAAGTGTGGCATCTTTCCCATGGTCTAGTTCTCTTCCAGTGTTCCCTAGCTCCGTGAATTTTCCTAGGCAACTAATCCAGAAACCAAGGCATTATCAACCCAGGTGCCTTCTTGTCCTTCACCTTATCTCATAAAGTGTTAACTCTTATCAGTTTTGCCAACTAAAACTGTCTTATCTTTTCCACTTCCTTCCTCACTCTCAGCCATTGCTTCATACCAGTCATTTACCAATTCTATCTTGAATCACTGTGATTATTTCTTAATTTATAAGCATATTCTTGACTCCAGTTTTCTCTCTTCCACAGTGCTACAAAATGGTTTTCTCTGAAAAATGTGATTGTTTCACTCCATCCTTATAATAGTAGTTCTCACTTTCTTTCAGAATAAAATCCAAACTAGTATGACTTACAGGAATCCTGGTGGTATATGGGTTAAGCATTAGTCTTCTAACCACAAAGTCAGCAAGTCAAACCCACCAGCCACTCCACAGGAGAAAGACAAAGCTGTCTGCTCCCTTAAAGACATTCAGCCTCAAAAACACTAAGAAATAATTCCACTCTCCCCAATAGGGCTGCTATGGGTCAGAATGGGTTCCATGTTATTGGGTTTCTTGGTGTTGCATTATGGCTTATCAGGCCCTTTGTGATCTGTTTCGTGTTTTATCTAGCCTCATCTTTCATCCTGTTCCCCACATACTTTCTCTCTTTTAGCCACATAATTTCAACATCAAACTAAAGGGTTTTACATTTTTAGTATTTCATAGGAAATTGTCTCCTACACTAAACTGTGTGACCAGGGACATTCTGTAAATTTCTCTGGTCCTTTGCTCTCTTGTCCATAAAATGAGAGGGTTAGACAAGATATTCTCTATGGAGTCTTACTGCTTTGCCTCATTTAATGTCATCTTCTTGATGATATTAAACATATTTTAAAATAAAAAATCTAATAAAGGAAAAGAGAAAAATGCAAACCCTGCTTCACTAAACACAACTGAAATCTCCTTCAGCAGCAGGATGGTCATAAACTTTCATTCTGCGTCTCCCCAGAGCCTACATGCTGAGCATACTAGGCCACAGTAAAGAGGTTAATTAGACACTGATGTACTCAGGTGAGGCAGCAAACCCATCATACCGAGGTAATAAGAAAAGTCTGTTGACATAATTCAAGGTGAAAGCTACGACTCTGAACTATTGAGTAATGAAAAACAAGCTAACAGGAAAAAAGAAAATCATTATGAAATTGCTTAAATTTGGTTTCCAAAAGCATTTCATATTTTCCTTAACTTCCTTTTTATTTGTATCCTTAGGACACGCTCCAAGAAATCAAAGTAATAAATCAAATTTGTTGCTTACAAGTATGTGAATTTCTAGCTTTGAAAATCCCCGTGAGAGAAGGATCCAAGATGGCAGTGTAGGCAGGTACACCGTGGAGGCTTTAAGACAAAGACTGGAGAAGCCACATAAACAAATTCAGAGTGGGATCTTAGACCCGAGCAGCAAAGGAAAGGAAAGGAAGTAGATAAGAGGAAGTAGACTGCCTACTGTCCCAGTGTGGCCATGTGGAATTATTTCAGGCCGTTTTCAGATCAGAGGAGGAACCAGAAAAACAACTGCACTCTCAGGACAGCAGAGGCACTCACATCAGGGACCAACAACTAGAGAGGAGTGGCCTCCTCCCTTATTTTGCATAATCTCCCAGGGACCAGGGCTGCAGCTCAACACCCCATGCAGCCAGTGCTATGACACATTATCTTGCTTTTTCTCTTTCTTTCTGCTTTTTGCCTGTGTGCAAGTGCTGTCCAACTCCACAGTCAGTACTAGTGGGTAGAAAAAAAGATCAGGGGAAAATAGCAAGAAGAAAAGCAGGGGAAGAAAGTGAAAAGGAAGTGTAAGAAAAAAAATGAAGATGGAAGAAGCAAAGAGAAAAAAAGCCCTAGCTCACTTCTTGATACCCTATAAGAAGTACAACATGAATTGGCAGTCGTGAAATGAAGGAGTGGTTCTTTGTTATTAGAAACCCACGTACCATAGAATGACCTACTGCCTGGTCCTCTCCTGCATCATGATTCCTACCTGCTGATTAGACCACCACGGAGGTGTGAAACCACCTGCGTTTCTCATTGATTGCCTTTTAGAAATAGATCACCAGGCTTTTCTTCCTAATCTATTTTAGCCTCCATGCTCTGCTGAAAATTTTCCAGTATCAGAGCAACCCACAAGTTTTTACTGATAGATAGGTGAATGCTATTCATAAAGTGAATTGATAAGGAATCAAACTCTGATCTGCAGGAGAGGATAATTATTTTAGGAATGGTACATGGATGTATTCTGAGGAGAGTAGAATGCATTTAGCAAATAATAGAATGTTCTACAACTCTCAGCTTTCACCCAAATCATCCTGGACATCCAGTCTGTTTAGTTATTAACAAACATTCATAACCTCGCTCTAGATATGGACTTTCCACTGGAATATGTTTTTAAATAACAACTAGATCATTCATTCTGTTTTTTTCAAGCCTTATACTCTTTTTCAGTCTATAGCTAGTCACACAATTTAATCCTAAGTTCAAAAGTTGAACTTTTGAAAATACTTTTAGTATGGTCATCACTTTATTTCTCTCTCTCAAAAAAGAGCACAATAACAGAAAACAGGAAACAACAGGAAAGACATTTTATTACTGAAGAAACTCAGAACAAGTAGAAAAGTAAATTGTCAAGTTCACATACATAACTTTCCCGTGAAAGTAAATGGATAAGCAATTAGTGTGCTAGCTCCTGACACTGTCGACCTCATGTACCTTGATGCCTCTGTTAAAAGATATTTGAATACCATCTTTGAATGATCTTCTCCCAAATTAATGTGTCAACTTTGAAGTATTAATTCAGTTGGGAAGTCTCTTTTTATATTAGAAGATAAGGTCTAGGGGATCCCTTTTGAAAATAGAGCAATAGGCTAGAGAGCTGTCAAGTGTTAACTTGGGTAAAGGGGAGGACAATCTTCCACAAGAGGGAGGAGAAAAAAGAAATGTAAAGCTAATAGAAGATTTGATAAGTAATTAAAGTTGTTGTTGGATACAAGAATGATGATCTGATGTGTACATCTCCACATAATTCACAATAAAAAGAGGTTTAATGAAATGCTCTGGAAATGTGGATATATCAAAAAGAATAATCCCTGATGATAGATAGATGGTGTAGTGACTAAATCCTGGATACCTCTTCTGAGAGGAGAAAAGGAGAGCTTGCCTATTTCACTGATCCTCAACAAACTCTTCCTGAGTTTCATTAACAACTCCTAGTTGAAGCAAATCAAATAATTAATGATAACTGTTTATGAAGTGAAACACACAAATCTTTCCCGCCCACACTACTATTTAGATTAATCTTACCTATTTATACTTTCTCCATGAAAAATAGGTATCAAATAAAATACTAGGGTTATTAATGTAGAAACCAATAATTTACATTAGGACTGTGCTCTCCTGTCACAAGTGTTCTGACATCTATCGCTTAATTTAAGTATATCACTAGTCTCAACCAGCTATCAGAAGTTAATGGGTTATATCACTACCTGTACAGCCTCACTATCAATGATCACATTCACTTCAAAAGGACCCAGGATGGCACTCTGTAGGATAAAGTGAAATAGACATCTGAAGGTCTGGAACATTCCCCCATCTCCACAGCTGAGTTCTGCCCATCCATCATCATCCCATTGCAATTACTACAGCGATCGTCTACTAAGTCACCTCATCAAACATTTACGGATATGGTTCAAATGCATAATGCTTGGATATAAACAACGTAAGGCTGCACTTGTCGTATTAAGAGGAAATGATCTGACCTGACCTTGTATCTGTCAACCTGGGGGGCATTTTACAAAGGGATCCCTCTAATCATTCAATTCACTCATATGTACCAAGGAGATCAAATAACAGTAACTGCGCCCACAGTAAAACAAGCACTCCCCAGCACATGACTGCTTTGTAAGGAAAGACCTTCTCCAAAATCTTTAAGCTGCTAACAAAGCTCCTCAGACAATGACATACTTGCCAGCATTCCTTTCACTGAGAGTGGGAAATCATTAGTGTAAGAAATGTTCCTTGTGGATCATCTTAGCAACACTCATATTTTTCTAGCCAAGAAGCTAAGACTCGGAGGGGCCAAACATCTTGTCCATGCAGTGTAATGGCAAAAGATGGACTAGAGTTCAGACCTTTATACTCTTACCAAAAGCAGCCACTGGCAAGTTGATTTAAATTCATGCCTATCGCAGGTGCTCCACCACAGACGTCCACTCCATGGGGTTTTCAGTGACTGGTTTTTTGTAAGTAGAACAAGTCTTTCTTCCGAGGTAATGAGGTATGAACTCCCACCTCCCATATTTCTGTTAGTATCCAAGTACATTATCTGTTTGTACATAGGGACTTCAGTAATAAAAAAAACTTTCTCTAGACATGGTCTTATTGTTAGAACATAATGCCTCAAGGCAGCACATTTAGACAGACCATCATATTACAAACTCCTGATTATAGACAAGCTAGAGCATGTTCTTACCTTCTGCTGTCTTTGGTAGCATCACTAAAATCAAGGGCATGAACAGTTAATGGAAGAAAGTAGTGCCATGTTTGCCTCTGTGGCTCCTATATGTGACAAAGCAACATAATGTGGAATCACAAACTAGGACAGTTGACTTACCCTGCTGTCTTCCTCTTAACATGTTAAAATGAGGATGATTAATATTGTGAGGAAGAAAGAGCCTGGACTAAGTTAAGTATATTCCTTTGGAATATTAAGATCTACAGTGAAAAACCATAGCTACTTGCCTGAAATTAATACTGACAGTCCGGTACCTCAAGAAACCCCTTAGTTCCAGGAAAACAAGAATTGTTGGCCAGCTTAACAACAGGTTAAGTGCACCATGAGCTTACTCTGACAGGAGCAGAAGGAAACAACTGGTCAAAGTATTACAACCTACAGACACCTAATTTACTGGTACAGTTCCTAATGGTCACCGCACAGTGAATAACTCCAACACTGAAGCCGAGTTGTTCATGCTTGAAAAACCTATGTCAGACTGATAATGCCACCAATCATCAGTATGGAATTTGAATTTAATTTTGAGAAAACTGAATTTTTTTTAACTCTTTAAGACAAAGTAAGGCTTTGAGGCTCCCAGGCTTTGATAATTATAAACATCTACAGTTTCCAGTAAGAAAATAATAAATTAATAATAATTTATTAAAATAGTCAATTAACTGGGAAAAGCTTCGAGATGCCCCTCCCCAACACCTTATCCCCCTCTTTTTAAAAATCATTTTATTGGGGGCCTGTACAACTCTTATCACAATCCATCCATCCATCCATTGTGTCAAGCACATTTGTACATTTGTTGCCATCATCATTCTCAAAACATTTGCCTTCTACTTGAGCCCTTCACATCAGCTCCTCACTTTCCCCTCCCTCCCCACTCCCCCCTCCCTCATGAACCCACTTCACCAGAAGAATGTGTCATGGCAAAACATAAGGTAAGCACAATGACCCAAGAAAAGTCCTCACATAGAAAAAGGAGAACTTTTCCAGACCTTAGGCAGAGCAACAGAAAAAAAAGATACAAGAAGTCAAGCTCTCTTGGTGTCTAACCTCATTTTGTCCCAGAACCATAGGTGAGCCTGAACATTGTGATTCCCACAAACAGCTGCAAAACTCTGATAATGATTAGAATTGGAAAGTGCAAAGTATGAATCAAGGAAAATTGGAAGTCATTGAAAATGAAGTAGAACACATAAAGATCAATATATTAGGCATTTGGTAGCTGAAATGGACTGATATTGGCCATTTTGAGGCAGTAAGCCATATAGTATACTATGCCACGAAAAACACAATCAGGAGGAATGACTTTGCACTCTGACAAAAAGGACCTTGCAAAATCAATAATAAAGTATAATGTTATCTGTGATGAATACAGTTATTATTCAAAAATATACAACCACAAAAGCTAGTGATGACAGGATTGAAGAATTTTAGCAATGAATCCAGTCAGAAATTGATAAAAAATGCAATCATGTTACATTGATAATTATTTACAATTGGAATGCAACGTTGGGAGCAAAGAATAAAGAAGAGCTGTTAGAAAATATCATCTTGGTGAGAGAAATATTTATAGCAAATACTTGTTTTCAACACCAACAGTGACTCTATACATGGATTTCTCCAGATGCAATGCACAGAAATCAAATTGACTAATCTTTGAGAAGAGATGCTGGAGAAATTCAATATCAGCAACTAACCAGACCAGCAGCTGACTGTGAAACATACCATCAATTGTGCATATGTAAGTTCAGGTTGAAGCTGAAAAATTTTAAAACAAGTCCATAAGAGCCAAAATATGATGGGTAACCCCCAAATGGATTTTTTCCAAAGGTATGTATTTAAAATTTTTTTGAAAACAGCCTTATCACTTTCAAAGTACTCTTCATTACACTTAATACATTTATCAGATCTGTGATTCCATTCTTGGAAACATTTTTCACTCATCGGCTTGGATGGCTGATAGCACCTACCCTCAATTTTTTCTTCACCTCTTCTACATCATCAAATAGCTGTCCTGTCATGTCCCTCTTCATTCTCAGAAACAAAAAGAAGTCACAAGGAGTGAGGTCAGGTGAATAAATTGAGTGGGGCAAGAGAGGCACACTGTTTTTTTGTCTGTGTGAACAGGTGTATTGTCATGGTAGCAAAACCAGTCTCCTATATAGCACAAATCAGGCCTTTTTTTGTCACACACTGGTACTCAATCTGTTCAGAACCTCTAAATAGAAAGCTTGATGAACAGTCTGGCCTGATGGAAAGAAGTCCAAATGCACTATCCCCCTCACATCCAAAGAGAGGGGGGAAAAAAGAAAGCAAAGAGCATTGTCTTGATCATTGATTTTACTTGACTAGCATTTGGGTGGGGGTGGGTGAGGGGACAATGGCATCATCCACTAGCTTCATTTGGGGGGTCATAAGAATAGCACCATGTCTTGTCACCAGTAATGACCTTGGGGGGGAAAAGTCTGGGTCACTTTGGAGCTGTTTTTTCTTTTTTTGGGTGGGGTGGGGAGGTTAGTACAATCCTACTTTTTAAAATCATTTTATTGAGGGCTCGTACAATTCTTATCACAATCCATACATATATCCACTGTGTCAAGCACATATGTACATTTGTTGCCATCATCATTCTCAAAACATATACCTTCTACTTGAACCCTTAATATCGGCTGCTCACATTCCCCCTCCCTCCCCACTCCCTCCTCCCTCATGCATCCTTCATAATTCATAAATTATTATTATTTCATCATATATTACACTGTCTGACATCTCCCCCCGCCCTCTTTTCTGTTGTCCATCCCCCAGGGAGGGGGTTATATGTAGATTCTTGTAATTGGTTCCCCCTTTCTACCCCACATTCCCTCCACCCTCCAGGTATTTCCACTCTCACCACTGGTCCTAAAGGAGTCATCTGTCCTGGATTCCCTGTGTTTCCAGTTGCTATCTGTACCAATGTACATCCTCTTGTGTAGCCAGATTTGTAAGGTAGAATTGGGATCATGATAGTGGGAGGGAGGAACCATTTAAGGACTAGAGGAAAGTTGTATGTTTCATCGTTGCTACCCTGCACCCTGAATGGCTCATCTCCTCCCCACAACCCTTCAGTAAGGGGTGTCCTGTTGCCTACTGATGGGCTTTGAGTCTCCACTCTGCCCTCACCCACATTTACAATGATATGATTTTTGTTCTTTGATGCTTGATACCTGATCCCTTTGACAGCTCATGTTCACACAGGCTGGTGTGCTGTTTTTTCAAAGCCCGGCATGTTTCCGCTCAATGCTCTTTTTCCTGGCCAGTCAGAACCCAAGGCATAAATTTCTCTGTGACCACTCTTATTCCCAAATCTTCCATTAAAATTCACTCAACCAAGCTCAAGATAGTCCAGATAACTTCGACATCTCTTCAATGATCCTCCGTCAGTCTTCAAGCACAAGTGCACGGATTTTATCGACACTTTCACCCATTTGAGAAGTTGATTAGAACACATCAAAAAAAGATGGAAAGAATACACAGAGTCATTGTACCTAAAGAATTAGTCAACATTCCACCATTTCAGGAAGTAGTATATAAGTAAGAATCAATGGTGCTGAAGAAAGAAGTTCAACCTCCTCCGAAAGCATTAGCCCCCTGAAAAGCCTCCAGGAATTGATGGAATACCAGTGAAAATGAATGCTTCAACCTCAGATGAAGCAGTTGAAGCACTCACCTGTCTGTGCCAGGGAACTTGGAAGATAGCTACTTGGCCATCTGACAGGGATAGATCCATATTTATAGCTATTCCAAAGAAAGATGACTCAACAGAATGCTCAATATAGAAAAATATCATTGATACCACATTTAAGTAAAATTTTGCTGAAGATCATCTAACAATTGTTGCAGCAGTATATTCACAGGGAGCTGCCAAAACTTTAGGCCAAATTTAGAAGAAGCTATGGAACAAACGATATTGATGCTGATGTACTTGTGTTTTATCAACTATGTCAAAGCATTCAACTGTAGACCCTAACAATCTGTGGATGGCTTTGAGAAGAATAAGATTTCCAAACACTTCATTGTACTCCTGTGGAACTTGTACATGGATCAAGAGGCAGTGGTGTGAAATCAGGAAAGAGGTGCATCAGAGTTGTATCCTCTTGGCTAACTTAATCAAGCTGTATGGTAAGCAAATAATCAGAGAAGCTGGCTTATATGAAGATGGATGTGGTATGAGGATCAGAGGAAGGCTTATTAACAAAATGCAATATGCTGATGACACAAGCTTGCTTGCTGAAAGTGGGGATTTGAAACACTTGCTCATGAAGGTCAAGAATTGCAGTCCAGTATGGGTTACAAGCCAATATCAAGACGACCAGAATCCTCACAACTGGGCTAACTGGTAACATAATGAGAAATGGAGAAAAGATGGAAGTTGTCAAGTATTTTGTCTTGCTTGGATTCACAGTAAGTACTCATGGGAGGAATATTCAAGAGAGCAAATAATCTATTGCACTGGAAAACGTTTTTTTTAAACATTTTATTAGAGGCTCATACAACTATTATCACAATCCATACACACATCAATTGTGTAAAGCACATTTGTACATCATTCTCAAAACATTTTCTCTCCACTTAAACCCCCGATATTAGGTCTTCATTTTTCCCCTCCCTCCCCACTCTCCACTCCCTCATGAGCCCTTGATAGTTTATAAATTGGTATTTTGTCATATCTTGCCCTGT